>NW_021703769.1:47563566-47680045 GCF_005190385.1 Monodon monoceros | reverse complement strand
TTTTTGCGGTACGCGGGCCGCTCACTGTTGTGGCCTCTCCCGTTGCGGAGCACAGGCTCCGGACGCGCAGGCTCAGCGGCCATGGCGCACGGGCCCAGCCGCTCTGCGGCATGTGGGATCCTCCTGGACCGGGGCACGAACCCATGTCCCCTGCATCGGCAGGTGGACTCTCAACCACTGCGCCACCAGGAAAGCCCAGCAATGTTCTTTTTACTGGTTGTTTTTTGGCTGCACCACATGGCTCGCGGGATCTTAGTTCCCCGACCAGGGTTGGAACCCGTGCCCGCTGCAGTGGAAGGGTGGAGTCTTAACCACTGAACTGCCAGGAAATTCCCAGCAATGTTCTTTTTAAATGTATGATTCATTTTCTCAGTTTTTCCTGTTGATTGTGGTCTCCAGGATGAATGTAGTTTCCAACCAACATGCAGAGCTTTAGATACCTGTCAGGTTATAGTGCAGAGAAAAGCAGGTCCATTGTCACTTTGAAGGGTGTTGGGCCATGCAAATCGGGGGATAATTACCTTAAGGAGAGCTTTCACTGCTTCAGAGGTTTTTATTGTCTGGGTGGAATATGCTCCCACCCATCCTGAAAAAGTGTCCACAGACACTAACAAGTATCTTCATTTTCCTGCAGCTCATCTACCTGCCAGTAGGTTCTCCGTGGGGCAGGTTCCTGTATAAAGTACTGAGTTCCCATGGGGGGTGCTGTATCAAGCATCGGTCTTTGCATTAGTTTTAGCACAAATCATACAGTTCTGACTGACTCGTTGGATGGCCCTTTGTAGGTTAGGCCCCATTTTATACTTCTGAATCCATTGTAAGGTGGCATCTCTCCCGTAATGGGTACTATCATGAATGTGCCTCAGGACGGGGTCCAAGCCTCGGGATAAAACAACAATTCCTCATGCACTACATTTCCAGCCGGGCGAGGTGTGATCAAGAGTGGATCCTCACTCTTTAGCCCTTTCTTTGTCCTCTTCTGAATACACCGGCTGGTATTTTGACAGATGGAGCTGAGGAAGAAGTGACCCTCTCACGGCTTGATAATCGCCTTCTTTGCAGCTTGGTCAGCTAATTGGTTTCCTTTTATTATATGAGTTTCGCCTCTTTGGTGGCCTGGGCGGTGCATTACGGCCTCTTGTGAGGGCTTATGAAATGCTTCTAACAGTGACAGGATCTCAGAAGTGTGTTTTATGTCCTTATTATTTGAAGTAAGGAGGCCCCTCTCTTTCCAGATTGCCCCATGAGCGTGCACCATCGAGAATGCAGAACGGGGGTCTGTGTATATATTCACCCACATTCCTTCAGCAATAAAGAGAATGCTTGTCAGAGCAAAGATTTCTGCCTTTTGGGCTGAGCTCCCTGGGGCCAAGGCTCTCCTCTCAGCAGTCTTCTCTGGGGTTATCACTGCGTACCCAGGGCATCGCCTACCTGGTCCCCATCAGTGAACAGTTCCAAATCTGGCTGGCCGAGCCTTGGTCTGCTAGAGCACACTGGGTCCATGATGTTCAGGCAGTCGTGCTCTGAGGATTGCGTGGCTTCAGTCGGGAGCAATGCGGCTGGATTTAGGGCTGAAGTGACCTGGAGTCTTACGCTGGGATTGTCTAAGAGAATGGCTTGGTACTTTCCCATTCTCCCAGAGGTCAGCCAATAGCCCCCTTTTTTGTTCCAGTAAAGAAAGGAAATAGTGAGGGACACACACAGTGGTAGGTTGCCCCAGGGTATATTTCTCAGCTTCCTGAAGTATGTCACAAGTAGCAGCTACAGCTCGAAGGCAAGGGGGCCACCCTTAAAGATACGATCTAGCTGCTTTGAGTTGAGGGATGTTGCCCAGAGCTTGAATTAACACCCAGAGACTTATGTCTTGTTCTTCATGGACATAAAATTTTTTAAAAAATAAATTTATTTATTTTATTTTTGGCTGCGTTAGGTCTTCGTTGCTGTGTGTGGGCTTTCTCTAGTTGCGGCGAGCGGGGGCTATTCTTCGTTGCGGTGCGTGGGCTTCTTGTTGTGGTGGCTTCTCTTGTTGCAGAGCATGGGCTCTAGGCACGCGGGCTTCAGTAGTTGTGGTACACGGGCTCAGTAGTTGTGGCAGCATGTGGCATTTTCTTGGACCAGGGTTCAAACCCGTGTCCCCTGCTTTGGCAGGCGGATTCCTAACCACTGCACCACCAGGGAAGTCCACATTATTTTTTCAAGGCAACCTGAGTTTGGGGGTAACACACACACTGGATCTGAAGATGCTGCTTTGCCAGGATTTCTACGTGATGTCCGTGTGACGCTAAGAACAATTCCAGGGCATCTCAGAGCTAACAAGCCGATGTTCCCAAGGCTGCATTTGGGGCACTAGTTTGCTGAGTCACCTGCAGTGCTGTTCTGCAGCTGCCTCTTAGGACCTCATAAGACCCAGTTGTTAAATTTTCAGGAATTTGGGGAGCTGGTTGACACCGCACTGGTGGCTTGAAATCAGCTAGGTGGGAATATTTACACCACAGGAATTGACAAACACCATAAACACAGTTCAGGACATTTGCCCCTTGACAGTCAGGTGTTCAACTGCCATGGCATTACCTGTGAAATAATATAGATCCATCTCTCCAGTGGCAGGTGTTGAGGGAGAGAAACTTTTGATGTCTTTTCTTCAGACTCTGCAAACTCAAAGGAGAGAATCAGGCTTCCCAAGTATGTTATGTAAAATGGTACCCTAAATTTAAATGCTCAGCTTAAAAAAAAATTAGACTAGAATCAGAGTATATAGCCTGAGAAAATGGCTTGTTTTGATGTCCAGTTGGCTCAAGAAGTTTCTGAAAATTAATTTATGATAAATTGCCTTATAAAGTTAACATAGCTCCCAAAATGTTATGGGGCCATTTCAAAAACTGGGGAAGTCAGCCAGTAAATTAAAGTGTAGCTCTGTAAAGGAAGAAAGAGATTTATCTCAACAATAGTTGAGACCCAGCTGGAGGAATTGGTCTTTATTTTAGTGGAAAGGGAGATAGCAATCCCTAGCTAATTTCAAGATTTATTTTTCCCCCTGAAATAATAGCTGACCATAGGCTCTGTTGTTCTTGGCTAAGTTTTCTACAAACAAGAATTTTGCAGCTGCAATGACCTAACTTGGGAAACAATTTGATAACGTTTTGTAGAAAACACAAAACATTTGTTTTATTCTTTCTGAAGACCAGCAGCGGGACTAGGGGGAGAGCATAATATTTTGCCTTGAAACAGAAAAGAAGTTAATAACATCAGTGGCTGGAAGAATATTTCAGTTCAAATAAAGGTCATCTAAAGCCCGTGAAATGTTGTCTTTCAAACCAGTAATGAACACGCCTCACACAACCAGCTAAAATCCTGGATCCATTCAGTTCGTTATTAGGGCATAAGTGGAGACCTCTATCATACAGCAAATAGCTCGCTAGTTTTGACAAAAAGAGCAGGAACAGTGGTTAGCTGCAAAAACAGACGTGTTTTAGAAGGACCAGGAGAACACTTCTTGATGTGGTTGGAAAAAAAGAAAAGCTGCTTGCAGTGACTCGGACTTCAGTTGGATGAGTGCCGATAATCCAAATTAGGCAACATTATTGCTGATAGTTTGTTAAAAAAAAAATATATATATATATATATATATATATATATATATATATCAGCTCAGCTATCAGCAAAATGCCCTCCCAAAGCTGATTGAATATGTACCAGTGAAGTTATTTGAAGTAACTTGATACACTGTGTCATAGGACATATAGATTAAAACCATGGCTGCTTGAGTTAAATAGTCCAGGTTTAAATCCTTCATGACCCATTAGCTATGTGATCTCAGCAAAGAGATGATCTCTCTCAGCCTCACATGCTTCATCTGTAAGCTAGAGATGATATTAGTTCCCAAAACATGTTGTCAGGGTTAAATTATGTGCTTACGATGGTCAGTGCTTAATAGATATCAGCCATTATTTTTTGCCTGTAGCCTGGCTTACTTTAAGCACTTGTGTTGACTTGGAGTCCCCAGAAGCAGACCCTGAGGCAAGGGTTCAATTACAAGTATCATTGGCGCTCTGCATCCGTGGGCTCCACCAACCGCAGATTAAAAATATTTGGGGGAAAAAATTGGGGGGACTTCCCTGGTGGTCCAGTGGTAAGGCTGTGTGCTCCCAACGCAGGCAGCTCCGGTTTGATCCCTGGTCAGGGAGCTAGATTCTGCATGCCACAACTAAGAGCCCACATGCTGCAACTAAGAGCCCACACTCGTCAACGAAGATCCTGTGTGCTGCAACTAAGACCCAGCACAGCCAAGTAAAGAAATAAATTTTTTTAATAATAATAATTAAAATTTTTAAAAAATAAATAAATTTATAAAAAAATTAAAAAGGCTTCCCTGGTGGCAGAGTGGTTAAGAATCCGCCTACCAATGCAGGGGACACGGGTTCGAGCCCTGGTCCGGGAAGATCCCACATGCCGCAGAGCAACTAAGCCTGTGCACTGCAACTACCGAGCCCACGTGCTGCAACTACTGAAGCCCATGTGCCATACTGAAGCCCACGCACCTAGAGCCCCTGCTCCACAACAAGAGAAGCCACCGGAATGAGAAGCCCACGCACCGCAACAAAGACACAACACAGCCAAAATAAATTTATAAAAAAAAAATAACAATTTTTAAAAATATTTGGGGGAAAAAAATTGGGGAGGATTCCCTGGCAGTCCAGTGGTTAGGACTCCATGTTTTCACTGCTGAGGGTGCAGGTTTGATCCCTGGTCCAGGAACTAAGATTGCACAAGCCTCACAGTGTGGCCAAAAAAAAAAAAAAAAGGAAAAAAATTCCAGAAAGTTCCAAAAAGCAAAACTTGCATTTGCCCATGCTCAGGCAACAATTTACATTGTATTTACCACTATTTACACAGAATTCTATTAGGTATTATAAGTAATCTGGGGACGATTGAAAGTGTAAGGGAGGATGTGCGTAGCTTACATGCAAACACGACACCATTTTATAGAAGGGACTTGAGCACTTGGGGAGGGGTCCTGGAGCCAACACCCCATGTATACTGAGGGATGACTGCAGTGTATTTGGGAGAGGATCCAAGACACCAGTAGATGGGTGGAGATGTGGGGCAGGAAGGGAAGGCAGTGAATCATGGGCAACTGGGGCTCACTGCATCTGGGGCCTCTCGGAGACAGAGCAGGATGCCCCACAGAGACATCCCACCTGGGGCGAGGAAGCTGGGTTCTTATCCACCAACTCCCTGTCCATCTCTGGTTGAAGGCGGCTCCGAGGGCAGCCTTCAGGGTTAGAGGAACGTGTTCAGGGAACACTGGAGGGGCACTGGTAGAGCTTCTAGAACCTGCATTGTTGTTTTCTGATCATTACCTGAGCTGAAGTTCCTCTACATATGTAACAGGTCAACCCTACAGCGATAATAATGCAACAAAACAAAACAAAAAAACTGTATTCATTCTATGCTGGTTTTAATGGAGGTACTAAGAGAAGAAATAATGTAACAAAAAAATTTGTAAGTTTCCCTCAAATCAACACAGCACTGGGAATAAAATGTGGAGTTTAAACCCGAATTCTGCTTTGAATCACTTACTTCTTCCTCAGTACCTACCACCTGAAGCTAGAAATGTATCTAATGTTTTTCATAGTGCTGTGCAATAGCTAAGTTTTCACGAAAAAGGAAAAAAATACCTCTTTTTCCAAAAATCACAAAGTTTTAACAGCTGCAATAACATGCCTCCCCAGTAACTGAAACCACTCGAGTTTTTAGGAAAAATAACTTATTAAGACTTTCCCATGCATCGAGTCAAAGGTTCAGATACTAAAGTGGTAATTAACACCTATAAACTCCATTCCTAAATTGAGAAATTTATCTGTTACATAATATGATCATTTGTGTCTTTTTCATGTGAAAAGAGGAAAGTCCGTATATATGGCCAACATTTCCAAAATAAATAACTGCCTCAGAGAAAAAGACTGAATGATTTGACCACATATTACATAGACTTTTTTGTGCTGCAAAAAAAAAGCCCAAAAAACAAAAAAACCTAACAGCAACAACAACCCCCAAACAATGTTAGATGCTAATCCAAAACGGAGGGAAAGCTTGCATATTGGATAAAAGACAAAGTACTACATAAAGATCACAAATCAATCCAAAAGGACAAATACCCGATAGAAAAGCGGACAAACAACAAAAGCAACTGAGAATTTTATCTTTTACAGAGTCTGACCATGTGCGATATTTTCAAATGAAAAGAAAGAGCCATATATAAGCAGCCCAGGTTTCTAAAGCAAATAATTATACTTTAGAGTTTGATATGAAATGTTAAGGAGGAAGGTGCATGGTCAAAAAACATGAAAAGATGTTCAAGCTCATTATTCATCAAATACTGCAAATATAAAATGAGAAAGTGGTACCTCCCAGCTAATTGGTGAAGGTTAAAAAGATCATTAAGTACCTACCTACCACGGATGTGGGTCCAGGACCTGGACAGCCATACACTATTCCTAGGAATGTAACATTTCTAGAAGGCAAACTGACAACATACTGCATATTTCTTTGGATAGCTCAGGAATTTCGACCTAGCAACTTTACTTACAGGAATTCAGCCTAAGAAAATAATTGTACAAATGTCTGAACATGTTCTCAGTGGATGCTGTATCAGTTTGGGCTTTCCAGAGAAACAGAACTAATATTATATATATATTGAGAGTGAGAGCGGGAGCGAGAGAGCGAGAGAGCGAGAGACAGAGATGAATTGAGAGTAAGGAACTGGCTTATGCCATTGTTGGGGCTGGTAAGCCTGAAATCCGTAGAGCAGGCTGGCATTCAGGTAAGAGTTGATTTGCAGCTTCGAGTCTGAAATCCATCAGGGCAGGTGTGCAGGCTGGCAATTCAGGCAGGGTTTCTACTGTTACAGCCTTGAGGCGAAATCCCTCTCCAGGAAACCTCAGTTTTTGATGTTACAGCCTTTAGTTGATTGGACACATTAGGGAGAGCAATCAACTCCTCAAAGGGTGTTTGACCAAGACACTGGGCACTGCAGCCGAGCCACGTTGACCCATAAAATTAATCACCATGGATGGTCATGCCTGCTGCTTTACAGAGAAAACAGGAATCATCAAAAGACACTCTGAACTTCCACCTGGCGTTCCTAGTCCAACACCCCTTTTCCCTTCCTGGGTCTCCTCACCAACATTTGAGTCTGTTTACCACATGCCCTTTCTTTCTTTCTTTTTTTTTCTTTAAAAATTTTTTTGGAGTATAGTTGATTTACAATGTTGTGTTAGTTTCAGGTATACAGCAAAGTGATTCAGTTATATGTATACATATATTCACTCTTTTTTAGATTCTTTTCCCATATAGCCCATTACAGAGTATTGAGTAGAGTTCCCTGTGCTATACAGTAGGTCATTATTTGTTATTGATTTTACATATAGTGGTGTGTTTGTGTCATTCCTGATCTCCCAAAAGGGATTCTCCCAATCCCTTCCTCCCCTTAACCACCTGGTAACCAGAAGTTTGTTTTCTACATCTGTAGATAAGTTCATTTGTAGCCTTTCTTTAGATTCCGCATATAAGCAATATCGTATGATTTTTGTCTTTCTCTGTCTGACTTACTCCAGGTCCACCCATGTAGCTGCAGATGGCATTATTTCATTCTTTTTTATGGCTGAGTACTATTCCATTGTATATATGTACCACATCTTCTTTATGCATTCATCTGTCGATGGACACTTACATTGCTCCCATGTCACACATGCCCTTTCTTGAAGCATTTTTCTTAGCTCCAAGATTCCACTTGCTTCCGGGCTTTCCACTTCTTTACTCCTTCTTAGCCTCTTGAAGGGATCCTCTTCAAATTCACATCCTTGAATTAGTGGGGTTCCGCAGGTTCTGTCCTAAGTCCTCTTCTCTTTCCACCCTCTGGGCCACATACCATCACATTCAGAGGCACATAGCAGGCAGCCGCCAATAGCTTAAGCAAATATGATGGGGTCTAGAGACAGGCAGGTCAGGGCTGGTTGGTGGACCCTGATTCCTCCCCACTCTCATTCTGCCGACCTTAGTTTGCGGCTCTGGTGCCCCTGCTCACGAGATGCCTGCTGCCAGTGTCTCCCCACCAACTGTTTGGAATCTGATTCATTCACTTATTCAACAGATATCTATTCACAACCTACGATGTGCCAACACTCTTCTGCACTGAGAATACAGACGTGAAAATATATATAAAAATCCTTGTTCTTGTGGAGCTTATAGTCAGATGGGGGAAAACTGAAAGTAAGTAAGATAAACAAGTGAAAAATGCCCTGTGTCAGATTGGGTGATGGGTGCTATGGAGAAGAATGAAGCAGAGGGAACCGTTGCTTCTTGCTGTGCATTTTCTCCTATTACACATAGGTTTGGGGGTGGCGTGGACCAAACATTTTTGTTTGGGGACTTATTTAGCAGTATTGAGTCTCTTATAGCCCTACTCAGAAGCCTTCCATACTCTCTACTCTTTATATTTATTTCTGAATTTATAAAAGCCCCCAAACTGCATATAATATGAGTCTTTAAGCATGGGTAAAACTACCCCAATGAATGGTTTGGAAGGTGTGTTAGGGAATGGAGATGCTCCAGAATTCAACATAGTTTTTTTAAGCAGCAAGTTACATCCCCCTGCAATCCCCCCTACAATCCCCCTGCAATCCCCCCTACAATCTCTCCTGCAATCCTCCCTACAATCTGCCCTACAATTCCCCTGCAATCCCCCCTACAATCCACCCTGTAATTCCCCTGCAATCCCCCTTGCAACCCCCCTGCAATCCCTCTACAAGCCCCCCGCAATCCACCCTGCAATCCCCCTGCAATCCCTCCTACAACCCCCCTGCAATCCCCGCTACAACACCCCCTGCAATCCTCTGAAGCTTTTTACCCGAGTCCTTTCTTGCCTCTCCAGTGCTTTTGCCCTTCAGATGGACCGTAAACATAATTTCTTGAACACTACTAGAGAGACTTCGAGACAATAAGATCGGTATTAACCAGCTCTCACAGATGTTTGATCATGCTTGCTTGTACAGAGTTCCCCCATTTTAAAAAAGGAATGTCATAAAAATTTTTTTCCATAGAATTAAATAATATTAAGATGGAAAAAAATTAAAAAGCACAGGGAATCGGAAGGCTGGGGTTGTGTGGTAACTTTAGACAGGGTGGTCAGGAGAGGCTTCACAGAGGAGGTGACATCTGAGCAGAGAACCAAGAGAAGTGATGGGACAAGGATCTGGATGGCTTCCTGGCACAGGGGAGCATGCTGATGACGGAATACGATGCTAGCCATGGTTTTAAAAATCACAGGAATACAAAATTATATCTATTGATAGATCAATCGTGTGTGTGGGGGGGTGGTGGTGTGTAAATGTACAAACTCTGGAAGGACACATTTCAAACCAATGATAGGGTTTCACTTTGGGGAGGGGCAAAGAACTGCAGGGGAGTGAAGTTGAAATTTTCTGTATTGTTTTGTTGTTTTTAAGTAAGAGAAAGTACTCCCAGGTAATCTGTGTAATTAAAAGTTTTTCAAGTCACCTTTTAAAATGACTGGATTAAAAGGCAATGGGCAATGAGGGGGGAATACTTATTTTCTTTCTTATACATTTTCAGAATTTAAAAAAAAACTGCATTTTTTAATAACCAGGAAAAAAAATGCAACAAGGCGATTTCTGTTCTATAACTATTTTTACTGCTTTTTGAGTGAACCAGCAGATGACCCAGGGCCCACCTGTGTCACGGCTTGTGGCCAGGGGGCTCCCTCTCCCTTGGCCGGCGGCGGGGTGTTCTTGCTGGGGCCGCCCCCGTGACTGCTGCCTCTGTGCTGCCAGCATCACCGTGGCCACCTGCAGACACACTCCTGCCACGGCCTCTGGGGGTGGGGAGAGCCCCCCAGCAGGCTGCAATGCTTAATAATATAAGATGAGCGAAGAAGCAAAGGGAGGAAAAGTACAGAGGACCAAGCCTTCCAAAGGCAAAGTCCCGGGTCCTTGGCACCCACACCGGGCCCCTGGCACACCCCCTGGTTAATCTCGCAGTTTCTCTCTCCGGTAAGCTGGAGACAAGCTTCCCAGCAGCTGGGGCAAAGGGCAGTCGGATGCAGTGTTTGGTTGCACTTGTGTTCCAGGCCAGCTGGGCGGTGGCTTCTTTACAAGGGCACGGGGAGCGACTTTAGCCATTTCTCTGCCCTCCGACCTCCCCTGCAACGTGTTCCAGAGTCTCGGCCCTGGGGGTCTGCACCTATCCCAACGTGGCCTCCTCTTCCAAAGGATGGACGCCTTCATCCCCTGAGACTGGTTGTAGGAGGGTCATCGGCCTGACCTGGCAGACTGACAGAAACATCTTTTCAGACTTGATGCCTCTTCCGGGTGCCTGGCCTGGGCCCCTCACAGGCTTCACAGTCCCTTAATCCATTTTATTTGAGGCATGGAACTGTGGTCTGAGCCCTTCTCACTTTATTTCCTTTTGGGGGGGGCATGCTGTGCAGCTTCACTTTATTTCTTTATTGGTCCTCCTCACCATGGATTTACTATGACTCCAGACTGTAAAGTGTGTGTGTGTGTGTGTGTGTGTGTTGGGAAAGCCAATCTTAAAGAACACTGCTAGTAAGTAAAGCTGCTCTGTTAATAAACTTACAACGGTTGCACAGGATAAAGCAGCTGCAAGGAAGATTTAAGCTGCTCATTACTAGGTTCTGCTAAGTTGTTACACCCGCCTTTCCATTGGGTATGAATATTCGTATATTTTTTTTTTTTTAGAAAATAAAATCAGCTGATGGAAGTTGAGGTAATGCTGACTTTGTTTCATGAGAAATAAAAACTCTACTCAGGAGAAGCCCAACCGTTATTTATGGCTCAGACTTTCTAAGTTTTCTCTGAAACAAGCTGATATCCTGCATTCCCAATATTCTCTCCAGAATGCCTAGTTTCTTCTACACAGAGAGGTGGAGGAATTTTTACTCAGGAAGGAAAAAAAATTTTTTTCCTAAGGGGAAAATATTTCTAACCATACCCTCATGAAGTATTTTCATTATATTAGCCAAAAAGAGTCTGGACTAAATAAAGTATAAAACCAAAGGCATTTGAAATGGCTTCCTAGCCAGGAAGATCCGGCAACCATCTCAGTTTCTGGACTCAGGAAAAACAAATGAGATCGCGGCTGGCCAGGAAGGCCACCGCGCAACATCCAGGAAGTGATTTCTGCTGTTTTTTCTTTGAAAGCTTGGGAGTGGAGCTCCAGTTTATTTGTTGACTACACTGTTCTTGTTTCTTGTAACCATAGAGTCTGGTTTAGTTGAGTGTTTCTTATGTCAGCCTCCTGCCAAGCCAATATTTATCATTTTAGAAATTTCCATGAGTCATAAAATAAACCTGAACCCCGCTCTACCTTCTATGGGCACTTCTTTCCTAGAGTTGTTTAAAAGAAAAAGAAAAAAAATGCTGAATCTGGAATCCAACACAGCATTTATCAGACCACATGCATACTTTCTCCTGCATCAAGGATCCTTCTCTGAGACTTGAAAGCCACTGAAGGTGTGCAGCCTGGTGCCTGACCCCTTCCTACCTCCCAGCCCAGGCCCCTCTCCGGAGGGCCAGGCCGGGGCTGGGAAACAAAGGAAGCCGGAGAGGTCTGAAGCCAGGAAGTGACTCACTGGCTCATGGGGCGGGAAGGAAGGTTTCCCACAGGAGTGAGAAACATAAATGATCAAGTGATTCCTTCCAACTCCAGCATGGAAAATCTTGCGAGTGGACCACCTCTTAATGACTGAGCCTGAATTTACTGACCAAAAAATAAAAATAAACAAATGGCTGTAAGACGTGATATGTTAGCCTGTCACTGACATGAAGAGTATGTGACATGAACGCTATTTTCTCCCTTTGTGCCAATCAGCTCCCTTCCCCCAGGTGTGGGTGGCTGAGAGAACCCCATCAGGCCACCGCCTGGACAATTACAGCAACTTATTGATTTTGCTGTAAAAATAGGCCCTGTGTCAACAGCCCAAGGCCTAGAGTTTATATATCAAAATTCGAGGGTCTGCCTTAGTATTACTAGAATAGGCTACCCTACAAATTGCCAACATTGTGCTGGGTACTCAATAAATCTTCTCTTGAGTGCATTTTTGAGCTAAAGGGGTTAAACTCATAAACACCTTCAGTTTGCAGGTGAGGACAGGAGGCCCAGAGAGTTATGTTGTACAAGAGGTTACACGGCCAGTCAAAGCTGGAACTGGTGACAGCGGTATCAAACACCGCATTGGAAGACTGATTATGGAAATACTGGCATCTTAGAGGCAAAAGCAGAACAGTTATAGCAAAAGGCCCCGGATTTCACATCACAACCTCTGTCCCTTGGCTGTTTCTGGTCTAGCTGTCTTTGAGCCTGCTTTGAGTTCCTCGCTGGGCAGAGCTGGGTGTCTCTGTCTGGACCATCATTTGACACCCCTCCTCCCACCCCCAGAAGAAGGGAAAAGAGGAAAGGTAGGAAGCACAGCAGAGCAGCCCCTCAAAGCAAAAACAAACAAACAAACAAAATTCATTTATATCTACCTAGGCATCTTAGTCCATGGAGTCTAGTTTTTTGGTAGAAACATTTGGTGTTCTTTCCTTCCAACCATCAGTCTCTGAGTGAGCCCCTCTCACCACCTTTCTGTACTTGTGTTTACCAGCCTCAGTGAGAAATCATGTGGGGAACTTCCTCTCCTGATACCTCACCCATTAAGCTCCAGTAACATCTCCCTGCTATGATCTGCCCCTCCAGTAGGAGTCTGAGAATTCCCAAGGGATCCTGGGCGGAGTTGTCCTTGGCATTGATCTGTTTGCACTCGTGATCTCCTTGTGGCAGGGCCCATGACTTATTCATCTTCCTGTCCTGGTGGCAAACACAGCCACAGCTGGCACACAGTAGGGACCCAGCTGTCAAATCTAACTGAAAAAATCTTGCAAAGTGGCATCCCACTGTGAACGCAATGTTTCGCCTCCAAACACAGACTTTCATTTTTTTAACATTTACCTCCTCTTTTTCGTATGAGAAATTCAGTTGGTAAAAATAGATGGGATGACGCAAACATCCTTTAAAAAGGCCAGGCTGCTAGGACTCCTACTTGGTTAGTGTGTATTAGATTGAACCATAAGAAAGTCCTGTTTTTGTAAGTCAAAGATAGTTGAGTTGAGTGTTGCCCGTTTTCTATGTTCAGACTAACATAAGTGAAAATAATATAACTACAAATACACCGCTTTTTACTTTTCTTCAGACTCTCGAAGGGAACGTTTGGCCCAAGAGGGATGAATAACCACTGGCTGGGGTTATTGTGAGACTACCTACTCCATTTTCTCAAGTATCAATAGTGCACTATTATCTGAAAAACACATCATAGTTGTTCAATTTTTAACATTATAAAATAGTGGTATATGACTTTAAGGATTAATAGAGAAATCAATAGTGTTACCATGTGGTACTACATTGTTCCCATGAATGTACTTAAATATATTTAGCCCTTTCCTAAAATAGATGCCCAGGCCCCTGGGGCTGCGTGATCCAGCAGGACTAGGCTACAGTAAAGGAATGTCCAGAATGTATTTCCTATGGCTTCCATTTGCCTCGTTTTGTATAACCACCCATCCCCCGTGGTGTTAAGGAAGCAACAAGGGGTCCCTAGTTCTCTTGTTCAGCATCACTGTGAGAATAATAATAAGCAGATGGCTAACTCCTCTGGGATCCTAAGGAACATCTCTCCCCCTAACCTCATCTGTAGAATGGGACTAATAATAATATCAACCTATGGCCATCACCACTAGTTATCTCCCAATATCCATTTCCCCTTCTTCCTTGGTAAAGGAACCCCTTTACCAAGGGGTAAAGGGCTTTACCAAGGGCTCAGTTTCTTAGCTGAGCACGTTGCTACTCAGAGAAGAGACCACACTTCCCAGCCCCCCTTGCAGCCCTGTGACCAAGTTCTGATCAGTGAGATGAAAGGAGAAGCCTTGCCTGGAACTTCTGAGAAGTTTCTTTAAAAGGGAAGAGGCCGATGTCACATTTCTACTTCCACATTTAAGGAGTTTGCAGCTCTGTCCTAACAACAAGTAAGAAGCTGGACAGACAACTCTTCTTGGATCCATAAGAGAGAAGAGAACACAGGGCAAACCACCGCCCCCAAAGTGGAGACAGACAGGAGAATCCAGGGAGCTGTGGTTAACCAGAGCAGTCTTACGAGGGGAAACCACCGGGGAACCAGTGCCAGGTGGGAAAACCTGAACTGTGACGGACAAGTTAGGGGAGGCTCAGTGTGGACAAGTCTGAGGGTTAAAAACTCCCGAGAGACTCAGTCACAGGGGGACCCTATGTTTTGCCTCCTGAAGCTTGCCATGTTCCCACAGTAAATATCAGAGAAAAATCCCCTCCTGCTTCCTGCAGGGCAGGGCAACAGGAGCCATTGGGAAATCCTCCAGAGCACTTTGTTCTTCTTAACAAAGCCTGCCCTCAGGGGAAACTAGTTAATCGGAGCCTAACCAGTCAGGATTTGATCAGAGCCTAACTCATCTGGGTAAGGGAAATACCCACCTCCAGCCCACTCTAGACAACTTGGGGGTGGGGGTAGGAGTGGCTGAGAAACACTTGTGCCGTCCACAGAGGCACAGGCTCAGTAAAAGACTGAGTCCCCTCACACCACACCACCATGTTACTAAAGGCCTATTCACCACAGTTCCTTTTACCTAGGACATCATGTCCAGCTACCAAGAAAAAATGACAAGGCATACCAAAAGGCAAAAAACAAACAAACAAACAAAAACCCACAAAGAAATAAAGAATGCCTTTGACGGGCTTATTAGTAGACTGGACACAGCTGAGGAACGAATCTCTGAGCTAGAGGACATATCAGTAAAATCCTTAAAATCAAAAAGCAAAGAGAACTGAGACTGAAAAATACAGAACAGAAAATCCAAGAACTGTGGGACAGCTACAAAAGGGGTAACATACATGTAATGGGAATACCAGAAGAAGAAAAAGAGAAAGGAACAGAAGAAATATTTGAAACAATAGTGACTGAGAATTTCCCCAAAGTATTGTCAGACACCAAACCACAGACCCAGAAAGCTAGGAGAACACCAAGCAGGATATGAATACCAAAAAACTATACCTAGACCTATCATTTCAAATTACAGAATATCAAAGATAAAGAAATCCTGAGAAGGGGAAAAAAACATCTTACCTATAGAGGAACAAAGATAAGAATGACTGACGTTTCCTCAAAAACCATTCAAGCAAGAAGAGAGTGAAGGGAAACACAAAGTGTTGAGAGAAAAAACCCACCAACCTCGAATTCTGTACCCTGCAAAATTATCCTTCAAAAGTGAAGGAGAGGGACTTCCCTGGCGGTCCAGTGGTTAGGACTCGGTGCTTTCAATGCTGAGGGCTCGGGTTCAATCCCTGGTCAGGGAACTAAGATCCCACAAGCTGCGGGGCATGGCCGAAAAGAAAAAAAAGAACTTTTACTTTTCTTATTCTTAATTGATGGATTAATGGATAACAGTTTGTTTCAAATAACAGCAACAATGTATTCGATTATATATGCTTTTGTATATGTCATATGTGCCTATCTATGCTTAGATATAAATGAAATGAATCACAGGACTAATATAAGAGGAGGAGGGTATTAGGATTATTTTGTTACTGTAAGGTACTTACACTACCTGTCAAGCGGTGAAGCGTTATTTGAAAGCGGACTTGGATTAGTTGTAAATGTATACTGCAAACTCCAGGGCAACCACTAAAAAAAGTGAGAAAAGTATAACTGATATGCTAGGAAAGAACAGAAAATGAAATCATCTAAAATGCTCAGTTAAAACCACAAATGACAGAAAAAGAGTGGAAGGCAAACGTAAGACTAAAGAACAAAGGCAACAAATAGAAAACAGTAGTGAATATTATAGATATTCATCCAGCTATATCAATAATAATTTTGAATGTCAATGGTCTAAATGCACCAATCAAAACACAGAGGTTTTCAGAGTGCATCAAAAAAAAAAAAAAAAGAGCCAACTCTATGTTGTCTACCAGAAGCTCACTTTAATATAAAGACACATACAGATTAAAAGTAAATGGAGAAAAATATACCATGTTAACACTAATCAAAACAAAGCAGGAGTAGCTACATTAATTTCAGACGGAGTCGACTTCAGAATCAGCAAAGTTCTTGGGAATAAACGAGGGGGTTACATAACGTTAAGGGGTCAGTTCTCTAAGACATCATTCTTTATGTGTATGTTCCCAACAACAGTGTCAACCTAAGTGAGGCAAGACCTGACAGAACTGCGAGGAGGAATGGGTGAATCCATTATCACAGTTGGAGACTTCAACACTGCTCTATCAGACATGGACGGATCCAGTAGGTAGGAAATCAAGAAAATCAGAAAGCAAGCTACGGGCCACCACACACCCAGCACAAAACCATGACACAAAGCACCGACAGAAACAAACCACAACACAAAACACCTGCACATGGCTTACTTCTCCACAAGGCCATTCACCAAATTGAGAGCAGTGGTTACCTCTGAGGAGGAAGCTGACGCTGTGGGGATGGAGAGCAAAAGCGCTCTGGGGGCTTTTCTTATTGTATCTTGGAATCTTGCATAATGAGAACACACTCATATCTTACTTACATAGTTAAAATTATTTTTAGAAAAGATCACAGACATAAATAAGGGTAGGGGAGACAGAATAGGTGAATTTGTGAAGAGGCAGGAAAGAAGCTAAAAATAGTTTTTCTGCAATATATACTGGCAGGGTTATATCCCCTCACAGGCTTTTCCTGATCATTGATTAACACATCTCTCTTCAAGTGCCTCATTAATGTATATTCTCCCCTACCACTCATATTTATGGTTTTAAATGAAAGCACCTATATGTTCACAGATGGTTACATACGCAGAATATTTTCTAAATTAGAAATGGAACACACTCAGTCTCATATTCAAGGGGAGACCTTATGTTAAAACTTTTTCCCTCTGTGGGATGATAAGGAATGAAAATATCTAGGAAACTAATGTGTAAAGGAAGAGGTTAAAGTTCAATGGGGTCTTAAGAAAAATGGGGGCTCATTTTAGGTTAAAATGAACTGATATAGAGGTTTGCCTGATGGATTGTAAAACATCTTCAGATACTTCACTGACCGAAACAAACATGTATTAAACACCTACTATACATCAGGGGCTATGCCAGTCCATATAAGATACATTCTAGGGAGTTCCCTGGTGGCACAGTGCTTAAGGATCCTCCTGCCAATGCAGGGGACACAGGTTCAATCCCTGGTCCGGGAAGATCCCACGTGTTGCAGAGCAACTAAGCCCGTGTGCCACAGCTACTGAGCCTGCGCTCTAGAGCCCGTAAGCCACAACTACTGAGCCCGCGTGCCACAACTACTGAAGTCCACGTGCCTAGAGCCAGTGTCCTGCAACAAGAGAAGCCACAGCAATAAGAAGCCCGCACACTGCAACTAAGAGTAGCCCCTGCTCGCCGCAACTAGAGAAAGCCTGCGCGCAGCCACGAAGACCCAATGCAGCCAAAAATAAATAAATTAAAAAAAAATGCATCCTAAACACCCCTTGACCTCAAGGAACTCTCAGTATAAAGTAGTGATGTGGCAGCAAATGCATATATAAATTACAGCTATACTAACAGTAGGGGAAAATGTTAAGACCTCACTATGGAAGTGTGGTCTGAGGACCCACAGCATCTGAATCTCCTGGGGCAACCGAGACCCACTTCTAAACCCTTGAATTTGCATTTTAACAAGATCCTCAGGTGGTGTGGATGCTTATCAAGGTTTGAGAAGTGATGAACTGTGGGACTATAGAAGGACCCACTCTTGATCCCTTGGGAAGTGGTCAGAAGTCTCCAGACTCTTGGGAACATTCCAGGATGAGAGACCAACAGCCCCGTGATGATGGCAGTTAGAGCAAGAAGGATTCTGGAATGAGAAGTTTAGTCTGGAAGGATACTGGGAACTTTGGAAAGTGTGGGAGACAGGACAAAAAAGGCAGGCTGAGGCCAGAGGCAGAAGGGCCAGACTGAACTGCTGAGATTTCTGGAGGAAGCCACAGGAAATTTTAAGCAGTAAAGTGACAGGATAAGATTCCTCTGTTTGGCCATAACTCTGGTTGCAGTGAGGAGGACGAAATGCATAAGAGAGGTTGGAGCAGGCCCGACTTGCATCCTTACATGAGGACGATTCCGTTTTGAACAGAAAAGAAGTCTTTGAGGACTCAGAGATGGAGGGTGGCACTGAGTCCCGGCCGACAGGGAAACACAGGGCTCCAGCTGCAGCTGGATACAGGTGGGTTCTTTCTTTCCAAAGTGCCCGATACCCACCAGTCACATCAGCATCACCCGGGAATTGTTAGAAATGCAAATTCTTGGGTCTCACCTGAGATACATTGTCAGAAACTCTGGGGATGGGGCACACAAATCTGACTTGGAATAAGGTCTCGTTCACATTGCAAACCACTGCTCTAGCCTGCCAAAAATCTTGTAGTAGGTGGTAAGGCTTAGAATTGCCACAACTTTCTTTCTTAAAAAGAAAACAAACACAAAACAGGAGAGTAACGAGAAATGAGTCTCTATGTCTAGAGGCCAGAATAAAAGCCACATATAACCTAGATTTTATATAGTGCCCAGGAAAAGCAAAAGACATATTGACCATCTTGTCCAAAAGCCTCACATTTGGAGAATTAAAATAGTTCTGGTAGAGGCCTGTTAAGTTCTAGGTAGCCTAAATTAAGTAAAACTTAATCATCACGGTTGTAAATTCTTTGTTGCCTTTATTCCCCAGAAAAACACCCTCAGAAAAGGCACTGGGATTCCTTCTGGCCCTCTGAAAATTGTGTTTCTGATGCAACCTCCCATTAAAAAAAACGCAATCCCAAATTAAAAACCCCCAAAACGGAGCAGCGGGTCTGGCCCCACCATCCTGAGGCATCTCTGCCGTTTCCCAGCCACACTGCTGCGGACTGCAGTGCTCCTTTCCCGGGCTGTTCCCAAAGACAAATAAATCACTCCTTGTTTTTTCCAGACCTGAAATTAGCGGTGACTCAGAGGGCTCTGAATCGCCACAGTCGCCTCGGCAAAGAGGAAAAATGTGCAGATTTTTCCTCTCGCCCGAGGGCCAGACGTGCAGGTCTGGGCCAATCAGGCGAGGATGGCGGGAATCTCACCAAAGTAGGTAAAAAATGCGGGACGCGCGGCCCCCGCGACCGCCAGCGCCCCGGCTCCCGCTGATCCTTTCTTCGTCCCTCCCTCGCTCCCTCTCGTCCTCCTTCCTCCCTCCCCCTCCTCCTCCCTCCCCCCTCCTCCTCCTCCCCGGCTCCTCTGCCGCGGGCCCCGCCCCTCTCACCCCTCCCCCTCCCAGGCCCCGCCCCTCGCGGCGGTGCACACCTGGCCAGGTGGCTACTTCCATGTAAGGGCAACGGCGGCGCAGTGGGCGGGGCGCTACGTGGTCCCGCCCCGGTGAAGGGGCCACCGCCCCTCGCCCGCAGGTGCCAGCTGAAGCTCCGCCCCCTCGTCCAGAGCTGTTGGGGGAGGACCTCGCCCCCGCCCCACAGGCCAGAGCTGGTGAGGGGTACCCGGTGCCCCTTCTCCGGAAGGCGAGGAAGACCCCGCCCCCGCGGAGTCGGGGTTGGGGGGACTGCCGGGGCGGGGCGTTGCCAGGCCGGCCGGTTGCGTAGCAACGGTGGGCAGCGCGTGACGTGCGCCGCCGCGTCTGGGCCCGAGGCGCCCGCCAGTCCCTGGGAGCCTAGCGGGGTTGCTGTGAGGAGGTCGCTCCGCAGATTTGGTGCTCGCCGGCTGCCTCTCCGCGCTTTGCGGCCGCCGCGGCGAAGATGGTAAGCTGGGGGCCCGGGGCGCCGCGGGGTCGTGGCGGCGGCGGCGCGGGGGGACCCGGGCTTCGGCCGCCGCGGACCCGCTGGGCCCCGCGCCGGGGCGGCTCCCCGGCCGCTGCATTCTCGCCGTCGCCGCCGGCGCGGGGCCTCCCCCTGGCCTCGGTAGCCCAGCCGGGGTCGACCCCCCGCCCCGGCGACGCCGCCCGGGGTCCGCCCGCGCTCCCGGGTGGGGCCTCTTTGGCGCACGTTTCGCCGAGGCCGGGAGCGGGCGGTCGGCGACTCGGGCGGTTTCGGCTTCTGAGGTCCGTGCGTCTTGAGGAGGGAACGAGGCCTTTATTGAGCCACCTGGGGGGCGGGATGGCCACCGAGCGTGACCCCCGCGATTCCGAACCGGGCCTGCGGTCCTTTGCTGCCGCCCCCGGTGGTCCGCGTCCCGCAGCTCCTCGTCCTGCGCGTTCGGCCGGGCGGTGGCCTGTCCGGCCTCCATGTACGGTCACAGATTTTCTTTTACCTGCAAACAGGTTGGCTCTGCCAGCATTTAGCGGGCAGGGGGTGGGCATGATGCTGGGATGCTAACTAAAGCAAATGAAAAAGCTTTTTAAAGTCCATTAAGCTATTCGAGTCGCTAAAAAGTAAACAGATGTTCCGCATATTCTAGGTGTTGGACTGCTTAATTCACGTATTTTCCCCTCTAAACTGTCACTCTCGTTTGCTGTAGAACCGTGCTCTTAAGTGGACGATCAAGTAGGACATTTTGTCGTTTTCTGTAGTCTGCGCATTCTGTTACCATTTTTGGTCAATGATTTGCAGGCAAAGGCTTACCAGACTTTGCTGGAAATATTACACTGTTATTGCATCTGTCTGCCTGGAAACGGTACCAGTTTATCTTCCTACACAATGTTTTCACTGAATGACAATTTGGGTTTTCTTAAGGTATTGCGCCTTTCAGGGCTATGCAGACTGGCTCAGTGGTGGAAGAAAATTAGAGATTAAACAGTAGTTTCTGGATGACTGAGGATATGTAGTACGAATTTGATGTTGTTCAGTTTTTGGTTCTTCTTTGGTTTGATTTTGTAAGCTACAAAGGAGATCGGCATCTTACAACTTTCTAACTTCTTTAAGATTGTACTACTTTATATTACTACTTTATGCTAAAAGACTTAATCTTAGGGCTTTGAGTTTTCATAAATTTAAGACCATCCTCTCAGATGAAAGTGCTTTGAATCAGGCTGGAGCCGGCTTTAGTGCCTTCTGATTTGACATAACTTTATTTTCTGTTTGAAAATAGGACCAAACCTTTTTACTTTAGCTAAATGCTTAAACTTTAAAGCTTAATTTTCTTATTTCTATACATTCAAATAAAATGAAGAGTCTGTTTAAAATATTTATGGTTCGGAAGGAGGAGGAGAAATAAAAATTAATCAAGATGGGTGATTCCGAGTACGTTTCAAACTTCGGGAGGTCGGAAGAACTTATGAACTACTCTTGTTAGGATGCTTGCAAAGAAAGAGAGTTTAGAGTACAGGTGACCATCTTTATTTTATTATTTTAATTGACACAGTTGACTTACAATGTTGTGTTCATTTCTGCTGTCCAGCAGAGTGCTTCAGTCATACATATATATACATTCTTTTTAAAATATTGTTTTCTGGTATGGTTTATCATAGGATGTTGAATATAGTTTTCTGTGCTATACAGTAGGATCTATATGTAGAAGCTTACATCTGCTAACCCCAACCTCAGTCTGTCCCTCCCCAACCCCCTCCCCCTTGGCAACCACAAGTCTGTTCTCTTTGTCTGTGAGTCTGTCTGTTTCGTAGATCAGTTCATTTGTGCAGATGACCATTTTTAAAGCTTACTCTTGTATTTAGCCTTATGAGCACAGAGCTTCTCCCTTCATTCCAGCTATTAGAGAATATTATGAGGATGTACGTTTATTCCCTGATTTTAGCACTTTACCTCTCTATTTGAAACTGTTTAGATCTGTTGGTTGGATACTTGGTTCCAAGTATTCAGATTAAATTTTTTAACTGTTGATGGATTTGTTCTACATTAACAAAATCACTTCCTGGTACTCACCAAGTCTTCTCGAAGCACTTGGGAATAAAGCAATTTGAAACCAACTCAGATCACCCTGAGCACTTTAAGATGAGATTTCATGTTTTTAAAGTCTCACTTTACAGTGCCAAAAAAAAAAAAAAAAAAAGCCTACCCTCCACAGGAACCACATCTACACACTCCAAACAAAACTTTGGTGTGCGTGTGTACTGGGTGCGCCAGCTTCCTCATACAAAGATTATTTACCAGCCTACCATCAAATTCCTAGGGTTATCTGCTGAGTAGTTCTTCCTGTTGGGCATGGATTGAGACATCACAGGAGACTGGCCTAGCTCCTCTTGTAACCAGTGGCTCTCTGGGAAGTCAGAGTGTAGTCTTGTCCCTGAAACAGTAAAGGTCTGCATGATAATCTAACCCTTAACCTTACCCTAATCAGAACTCGGCTCTAACAAACTGAGCTGTTGGCTCAGACTGAATTACACCTGTATTCTTCCACTTGATGATTAGCAAAAACACTCTTACTTACAGCAATCTAGTGGAAGAGGTTGGGCATGTGTTCCTGTGCCCATTTAACATATTAGAAAACAGTCTGTAAAGGTTTAATTGACTTGTGGCCTTTTCTGACTCCACATCAGGTTTTAAAATAATTTAAAAATTAATTTTGAAACATTTTAAGCAGGAAGGTACACAGAATAATAAGTTCCTTTGTACAAAAAAAGAAAAGGTTAACTTTTTGCCATATTTCAGGTTTTTATGTTACCTTTACAGGTAAATACGCATCTTTTTCCTCCCATCATTTTATGTTCAGGGCAACAGAAGGATCCTGCTCTCGCTTACTTCCAGATTAAGACATGTCCCCAGGCTTCCTCAAGACTCCTCAGTTTACCAGCCCCAGGTCTCTGTCCTTTTTTGTTGTTGTTTTTGTTTGTTTTTGAGATGTTCCTCATTTCAATTAATGTTCTCTCAAATGCAATAACCTGCAAAAATCATCTCCTTAATCGGCCAGTACATTACGTCTTTGACACAGGAGTGGTTACCTCTGGGGAGACAAGGGACCGTCAAAGAACTTATTCTGTTGCAACAAGGCTTAGGACGAGCACTTGAAAGGTAGAAACTTCAGTGCGTATTGTAGCAGGAAACCTACATTTAAAACTGATTTATCTGTGTGTTTGTGCTTTTGGATCACATTAGAGGAAGACTGTTTACTACTTTCAACATTTTTGCGTTACCTTATAGGTTGTTCCTCCTATTTCTACCCGTATTTTTCTACCCATAGAATTTTCTACCCATATTCCTGTCTTGGCTTGTTTTCAGAAGATGGCCAACTTGTAAATTTTTAAATTCTTTCACAGAGCACATTTTTGTTGGTGGTAGTGTTTTCTTTTTTAAGTAATAGAGCTAAAACTAAAGCATGGGCAGATATAGGTAAAACTTCTCCAGCTGGCTCT
The DNA here is from genome assembly GCF_005190385.1 of Monodon monoceros. NCBI lineage: Eukaryota > Metazoa > Chordata > Mammalia > Artiodactyla > Monodontidae > Monodon > Monodon monoceros. The sequence continues at coordinate 47,656,650 of NW_021703769.1, read as the reverse complement.
GGAGCTATCTTTTAAGTCAGTTATAGAAGCTCTGAGGCTCTGAGGAATTCTCAAATCATTGAGGCCTTGTTTTAAAAACGTTGTAAGTCATCTTTAGACCAATGTTGTCGAATAGAAATAAAATGTGAGTTACATATGTATTTTTAAATTTTCTAGTAGCCCCATTAAAAAGGTAAAAAGAAAAGACGAAATTTGTTTAACCCAATATATCTGAAATATTGTATCAACATTTAATCAATTAAAAAATGAGACATTTTACATTCTTCTCTCATACAAATTGTTTGAAATCCACTGTATATTTTATACTCAGCACAGCTCAATTCAGATGCTCAATTTTCATTGGAAATATTTGGTATATATTTAGACATAAAATTTATAGTTGAAAAAGCAGAGTCATATACTTAAGTTGCTCCAAGCATACTTAGTTTTCCAGTAATGGAATTGATAATGAATTTAAAAATTTAAGTTAATTAAAGTGAAATAAAATTAAAAATGCAGTTCCTCGGCAGCACTGGCCATGTTTAATGGACTCTCTAAACCACGTGTGGTTAGTGGCCACCTTAATGGACCAGCCTCAGACTTTGTGGATTGGCCTGTTTAATTTGTAAGGGGACGTTAGTGTGGTTACCAACACTTTTGTTAATTCTTGGCATGTCTGCATATGACTGACAGTGCTGAGGTGGCCTGTGAATCCCTTTTATGGAACTTATTAAGATGTTTTGTGGGACTAGACTGTTGAGCTCCATTGGCTAGGATTTGTATATTTCAATACCACAATACCTCTCCAAGTAGGCCCGCAACAGATGTTACCAAATGAACACGAATGAGTGAATGAGAGGGCATTCTTCATCATGATGGGGCCGGGTCCCATGGAGATGGATTACTTTAATTTTTATACTTTCTATTCCCACATACCTTTTTTTTAATACAATGGGAATTGAGTTTTAAGTACTGAACTAATTGAATAGTACCTCCCCTTTGTATATTGCGTTATAATTTAGTTCCAGTCTTAACAGTGAAAATCCTTTGAGATAGATAAGGCAAGTATTATTAGAGTAGCACCTTTCAACTAATTCTGACATGCAAAAACTGCTCAGTAATGCCAATTCTCTTTCTTTCTTAAAAATGAAACTGAATGGTATTTGATGCTCACTGAGGCATCCTGAACCATAGAAAAGCACTTGAAAGCTCAACAAATGAAAGAACAAGAATTAATGCTATCTTAGATAACTTATAAGTATTTACTGTGTATCAGGCATTGTGTTAACTTATCTCACTCAATCCTTCTAGCAACCCAGTGAGGTAGGTATTGTTATCATTACTGTTAAACTATACTGAGAAGTGGTTAAGAGCTTGAGCCCAGAGTCTGGCTGCCTAGGTTTTTTGAATCTTGGCTCTGCCACTTACTGACGGTATAACCTTAGACACATTACTGACTGTTCTGTGCCTCAATTTCATCATTCCTCCAAGTGGGAATGATAATAGTACTTAACCGTCACAACATTTTGTCGATGCATGTAAGTAAAGCAATGCCTGGCACATAGTAAAGTGCTTATCAGCACTGGCTAAAATAATAATATTAAACAACCTTAGATCCAAGTTTAACAGTCTCTTTTCTTTATATTCTGAGCACATCAGTGTTTACTTAATAAGTGTAGATAAAATGAAAACGGTGAAGGAGTGCATAAAAACATGTTTCTAATTGTTTATTATTTCTTTAAACTAATTTTATTTCACTTGGAGTCATTATATATGATCATTTTTTTATGATCAACTTTTTAATTTGACTTTTGAGGTGATTTTGATCCTTGATGTAAAAATATCTTGTCTTCCACTCATAGTTATATTTTTCTTGAAGTAATTAATGGAGAATGAAACACAGTTGTTCATTGCCCTCAAGGTTTAGAATAGCAATCATCTATTCAATAAATATTTGAGAAGTTATTATATGCCAAGAACTGACTCAGGTACTTGGCATACAGTACAGAAAAACAAAGTCCATTCCTTGTAGAAGTTATATTCTAATGGAGGTGGGCAGGTGGGAGGGACAACCAAAAAATTACAAGATCATGTCAGGTAATGGCAACTGGTGTGAAAAAAATAGGGTGATCAACAGGGAGTACTAGAAAAGTTGGCTACCTTGGGGTAGATTCTTAGGGAAGTCCTCTTGGGGTGACATTTGAGCTTAAGACTTGCATGGCAAGAAGGAGCTAGCTAGCCATGTTAAGAGGATTTTAGGCAGAAGGAACTCTGTAAGTAGAAAGGCCTTGAGAAGAGAATGAGCTTGACATGCCAGGGACAAAAAAAGGTTTGTGTAGTTGGAATTCAGTGAAAAGCAGGGAGAAAAGTAGGAAATGGACTGTAGGCAGGAGCTAGAGCTGGGTGAGCCAAGGTGATTGCACCAGGAAGCTGTCCGGTGTCTGGTGGTAGGGAGGTGTTAGGGTGTTAAGTTGTGGAGTGAGATAGGATTTAGATGTACAAATGGGGACAAAACTGATTGACTGTTGCTATTATTCAGTCAGTCAGTGGTAGCTTGGATTAGGATTGTTAGTACTGGGATAGTGAGAAGTGATTGGATATTGTATATTTGGGGGAAGAGCTGACCGGACTTACTGATCATTTGGGTGTGTGGCATAGGGGAAAGAAAGACATCAAAGATAATTCCGAAGATTTAGACCTGAGCCACTAGGTAGTTGGTGGTGTCATTGTGCTGGGGTACTATATAAAAGAAGCCAAAATAGTTTGGCAAAAATTGAGGTTCTTGGGGCTTCCCTAGTGGCGCAGTGGTTGAGAGTCCACCTGCCGATGCATGGGACAGGGGTTCGTGCCCCGGTCCGGGAAGATCCCACATGCCGCAGAGCGGCTGGGCTCGTGAGCCATGGCCGCTGAGCCTGTGCGTCTGGAGCCTGTGCTCCGCAATGGGAGAGGCCACAACAGTGAGAGGCCCGCGTACCGCAAAAAAAAAAAAAAAAATTGAGGTTCTTGGAACTTTGAGGAACAACAAATTGATGCAGAAGTATTACCGATCTTTAAAATATCTTCACATCTGATTGTAATAACAATGTATGTTCGTTATATTACATTAAGGAAAATTGAGTTGTAATGACAGTCCTATCCAAAGTGCATTTGGTGCACTTTCTTTCAGGCCATTTTAAACATATGCTCATTCTTTCAATAAATAAGTGTTAGGTACCTTCTGGGAATCAAGTACTGTTGTAGGTTCTAGAGATTCAACAGTGTACAAGACAAAGTCCCTTTTCCTATGGAATATACATTCTTATGGGGGAGACAGGTAAGAAATCAGTAAATAAATAAGATAATTGGAGATTGTAATAAGTACTATAATGGAAATAAGGGAGATAGTGAATATCTGGAGAATGTCAATGTAGATTTTTCTCAAACAGTTGAGTTCATCTGTAACAGTTTTATGTCCTTTATTTCTCACATCTCAATGTGACAAGGGTGTCAAGCTAATTTAATGGGGAAACGAATAGCGTCTTCAACAAATGATGCTGGGACAGCTGATGTCCACATGAATGAATTTGGATCCCTGCTTCACACTATATACAAAATTTAACTCAAAATGGTCATAGACCTAAATATAAGAGCTAAAGCTATAAAACTCCTAGAAGAAAACATAGGCATAAATCTTTGTGAACTTGGATTAGGCAGTGTTTTTTTGACAATTTTCGTGGTATTTTTAGGCAGTGACACCAAAAGCACAGGTGCCAAGAGAAAAATAGGTAAATTGGACTTTATTAGAATTGAAAACTTTTTTGCATCAAAGAACACCATTGAGAAAGTGGAAAAGACAACCCAGAGAATGGGAGAAAATATTTGCAAATCATGTCTGACAAGGAACTTGCAGAATATATGAAGAACTCTTACAACTCAACAATAAAAAGACAACTGAATTATATAGGCAAAGGCTTTGAATAGACATTTTTCTAAAGGAAGATACACAGATGGTCAATAAGCTCATGAAAATATGCTCAAAATCATTAGCCACTAGGAAATGCAGATCAAAACATAGTGAGATCCTATTTCATACCCACTAGGATGGCTGTAAAAAAACTAACATGTTGGCAAGGGCATGGGGAAGTTGGAACCCTCCCACATATGTTGCTGGTGGGAATGTACGATGGTGCAGCCATTTTGGAGAATGGTTTGACATTTCCTTAAGAAGTTAAACTTAGGCGTTACCATATGACCCAGCAGTTTCACTCCTAGTTATATACCCAAGTGAAATGAAAACACATGTCCACATAAAAACTTGTACATGAATGTTCATAGTGTTATTCATAATAGCCTCAAAGTGGAAACAACCCAGATGTCCATCAACTGATGATTGGATAGATAAAATGTAGTGTATCTGTACAATGGAGTAGTATTTGTCAGTAAAATAAATGATGTACTGATACATGCTATGATATGGATGAACGTTAACACATGTAAAGTGAAAGAAGCCAGTCAGAAAAAGACTGCATGTTGTATGATTCCATTTATATAGAATATCCAGGATTGGCAGATACATAGAGACAGGAAGTAAATTTGTGGTTGGCTAGGTTTGGGGTGGGTAAGAATGGGAAAGAGGAGTGATTGTTCATGAGTACTGGGTTTCTTTTTAAGGTGTTCAGAATGTTCTAAAACTAGACTGTGCTGGATGCACAAATGTGAATATACTAAAGCCCACTGAATTTACACTTTAAATGGGTCAATTTTATGGTGTGTTAAATATATCTGTAAAAACTATTTAAACTGTAATGGTATTATACATATACAGTGATGGTATTAAATCATCTTCCTGTTAGATTTTAACCTGTATTGTAAGTAGTGCCCAGTCATCCTTGAACATAAATGTTTGCCTTCATTGGCATTGTTTGTTCAAAATAGAGTCCTAGGTATGCAATTACTGAGTCAAAAGTTTGGTGTTTGTGTGTATATATTTCTGATTTTTAAAATTTGCTCATCATAGAAAACTTGGAAAATAGAGGAAACTAGGGAGTAGATAAAGTCACTTATATTCCCACTGTTATAGATGAAATTTCTTTTTCCTCTATGTATTTTACTGTACATAAAACTTTATATCTAGCTTATTTTTTCACTTAAACCAAATCATAATTATTTCCCCCATGTCATTAAAAGCTTACCATAAACATAATTTTAACAGCTGTATCACAAGCTATCCTGTGGATATATTATGATTTTCTTAGTAATTCTTCTGTTTTTATTTGGACTGTCTCATTTTTAGTATTATGCAGATTATTTCCCCAGAATAAATTCCTTGAAGTAGGAATACTAGGTTAAAGGGTCAAAGAGTTTAGATTGTTTTAAGGCTCTTGGTAAAAATGGCCAAATTCCTTCCTGAAAGGTAACAGTGAGTAATATTGTTGCCTGTGGTGGAAGATAAATCTGGAAGGGTAGGTTGGTTCAGATAATAAAGGGCCTCTTATGCTGTGTTAATGAATTTGGACTTTTGTGGGTGCTTGGGAATTGGTGAAGATTTTTAATCTTGGGCGTGATAGAAGATTTGAAGAGTAGATGAGAAGGGATAGATTTGAAATACACATTTAAGGAGGAATTTGGTAGGGCTTAGAAACTGAGTGTGACCACGGAACAAAGGTAGATCAGTTAACCAACAGCATCAAGTCGGCTTCCTGTCTTCGGTTCACTGACATGCTAGCTCATCCTCCAGAGAAGCCAAGTTGTTAAGCTAAGACAACATCGTTTACCATTAGCTTATGGTGTGTTCAGTATTATCTTTCTCAAAAGGGACTAGAGTATTTTTTACATTGTTGCTCTTGAAGTAAAAACTAAAAGTAATGTATACTTTTTCCATTTGGGATAATTTACATAAAGTAAAATTCACCATTTTTAGTGTAAGTTCTGCAGATTTTGGCCATATACAGTTGTGTAACTACCACCACAATCAAAATATAGGATAGTTCCTTCACTCCAAAAAAGTGCCCATATTAATACCTCCTCCAATCCCCAACAACCACTGATGTTCTTTTTTTAAAAAAAATTTAAATTTATTTATTTTTTTATACAGCAGGTTCTTATTAGTCATCAATTTTATACACATCAGTGTATACATGTCAATCCCAATCGCCCAATTCAGCACACACACCCCACCCCCGCCGCTTTCCCCCCTTGGTGTCCATACGTTTGTTCTCTACATCTGTGTCTCATTTTCTGCCCTGCAAACCGGTTCATCTGTACCATTTTTCTAGGTTCCACATATATGCGTTAACATACGATACTTGTTTTTCTCTTTCTGACTTACTTCACTCTGTATGACAGTCGCCAGATGCACCCACGTCTCTACAAATGACCCAATTTCGTTCCTTTTTATTGAGTAATATTCCATTGTGTATATGTACCACATCTTCTTTGTCCATTCGTCTGTCGATGGGCATTTAGGTTGCTTCCATGACCTGGCTATTGTAAATAGTGCTGCAATGAACATTGGGGTGCATGTGTCTTTTTGAATTATGGTTTTCTCTGGGTATATGCCCAGTAGTGGGATTGCTGGGTCACATGGTAATTCTATTTTCAGTTTTTTAAGGAACCTCCATACTGTTCTCCATAGTAGCTGTATCAATTTACATTCCTACCAACAGTGCAAGAGGGTTCCCTTTTCTCCACACCCTCTCTAGCATTTGTTGTTTGTAGATTTTCTGATGATGCCCATTCTAACTGGTGTGAAGTGATACCTCATTGTAGTTTTGATTTGCATTTCTCTAAAAATTAGTGATGTTGAGCAGCTTTTCATGTGCTTCTTGGCCATCTGTATGTCTTCCTTGGAGAAATGTCTATTTAGGTCTTCTGCCCATTTTTGGATTGGGTTCTTTGTTTTTTTAATATTGAGCTGCATGAGCTGTTTATATATTTTGGAGATTAATCCTTTGTACGTTGATTCGTTTGCAAATCTTTTCTCCCATTCTGAAGGTTGTCTTTTTGTCTTGAGTATGGTTTCCTTTGCTGTGCAAAAGCTTTGAAGTTTCATTAGGTCCCATTTGTTTATTTTTGTTTTTATTTCCATTACTCTAGGAGATGGTTCAAAAAAGATCTTGCTGTGATTTATGTCAAAGAGTGTTCTTCCTATGTTTTCCTCTAAGAGTTTTATAGTGTCCGTCTTACATTTAGGTCTCGAATCCATTTTGAGTTTATTTTTGTGTATGGTGTTAGGGAGTGTTCTAATTTCATTCTTTTACATGTAGCTGTCCAGTTTTCCCAACACCATTTATTGAAGAGACTGTCTTTTCTCCATTGTGTATTCTTGCCTCCTTTGTCATAGATTAGTTGACCATAGGTGTGTGGGTTTATCTGTGGGCGTTCTGTCTTGTTCCATTGATCTATGTTTCTGCTTTTGTGCCAGTACCATATTTTCTTGATTACTGTAGCTTTATAGTATAGTCTGAAGTCAGGGAGTCTGACTCCTCCAGCTCCGTTTTTTTCCCTCAAGATTGCTTTGGCTATTCAGGGTCTTTTGTGTGTCCATACAAATTTTAAGGTTTTTTGTTCTAGTTCTGTAAAAAATGCCATTGGTAATTTGATAGGGATTGCATTTAATCTGTAGATTGCTTTGGGTAGTATAGTCATTTTCACAGTATTGATTCTTCCAGTCCAAGAACATGGTATATCTCTCCATCTGTTGGTATCATCTTTAATTTCTTTCATCGGTGTCTTATAGTTTTCTGCATACAGGTCTTTAGTCTCCCTAGGTAGGTTTATTCCTAGGTATTTTATTCTTTTTGTTGCAATGGTGAATGGGATTGTTTCCTTAATTTCTCTTTCAGATTTTTCATCATTAGTGTATAGGAATGCAAGAGAGTTCTGTGCATTAATTTTGTATCCTGCAACTTTACCAGATTCATTGATTAGCTCTAGTAGTTTTCTGATGACATCTTTAGGATTCTGTATGTATAGTGTCATGTCATTTGCAGACAGTGACAGTTTTACTTCTTCTTTTCCAATTTGTATTCTTTTTATTTGTTATTCTTCTCTGATTGCTGTGGCTAGGACTTCCAAAACTATGTTGAATAATAGTGGTGAGAGTGGACATCCTTGTCTTGTTCCTGATCTTAGAGGAAATGCTTTCAGTTTTTCACCATTGAGAATGATGTTTGCTGTGGGTTTGTCATATATGGCCTTTATTATGTTGAGGTAGTTTCCCTCTATGCCCACTTTCTGGAGAGTTTTTATCATAAATGGGTGTTGAATATTGCCAAAAGCTTTTTCTGCCATCTATTGAGATGATCATATGGTTTTTATTCTTCAGTTTGTTAATATGGTGTATCACATTGATTGATTTGTGTATATTGAAGAATCCTTGCATCCCTGGGATAAATCCCACTTGATCATGGTGTACGATCCTTTCAATGTGTTGTTGGATTCGGTTTGCTAGTATTTTGTTGAGGATTTTTGCATCTATATTCATCAATGATATTGGTCTGTAATTTTCTTTTTTTGTAGTATCTTTGTCTGGTTTTGGTATCAGGGTGATGGTGGCCTCATAGAATGAGTTTGGGTGTGTTCCTTCCTCCACAATTTTTTGGAAGAGTTTGAGAGGGATGGGTGTTATCTCTTCTCTAAATGTTTGATAGAATTCACCTGTGAAGCCATCTGGTCCTGGACTTTTGTTTGTTGGAAGATTGTTAATCACAGTTTCAATTTCATTACTTGTGATTGGTCTGTTCATATTTTCTATTTCTTCCTGGTTCAGTCTTGGAAGGTTATACCTTTCTAACAATTTGTCCATTTCTTCCAGGTTGTCCACTTTATTGGCATAGAGTTGCTTGTAGTAGTCTCTTAGGATGCTTTGTATTTCTGTGGTGTCTGTTGTAACTTCTCCTGTTTCATTTCTAATTTTATTGATTTCAGTCCTCTCCTCTTTTTCTTGATGAGTCTGGCTAATGGTTTATCAATTTTGTTTATCTTCTCAAAGAACCAGCTTTTAGTTTTATTGATTTTTGCTGTTGTTTTCTTTGTTTCTATTTCATTTATTTCTGCTCTGATCTTTATGATTTCTTTCCTTCTGCTAACTTTGGGTTTTGTTTGTTCTTCTTTCTCTAATTGCTTTAGGTGTAAATTTAGATTGTTTATTTGAGATTTTTCTTGTTTCTTGAGGTAGGCTTGTATAGCTATAAACTTCCCTCTTAGAACTACTTTTGCTGCATCACATAGGTTTTGGATCGTCGTGTTTTCATTGTCATTTGTCTCTAGGTATTTTTTGATTTCCTCTTTGATTTCTTCAGTGATCTCTTTGTATTTAGTAACATATTGTTTAGCCTCCATTTGTTTGTGTTTTTTATGTTTTTTTCCCTGTAATTCATATCTAATCTCATAGCGTTGTGGTCAGAAAAGATGCTTGATATGATTTCAGTTTTCTTAAATTTACTGAGGCTTGATTTGTGACCCAAGATGTGATCTATCCTGGAGAATGTTCCGTGTGCACTTGAGAAGGAAGTGTAATCTGTTTTTGGATGGAATGTCCTATAAATATCAATTAAATCTATCTGGTCTATTGTGTCATTTAAAGCTTCTGTTTCCTTATTTATTTTCATTTTGGATGATCTGTCCATTGGTGTAAGTGAGGTGTTAAAAGTCCCCCACTATTATTGTGTTACTGTTGATTTCCTCTTTTATAGCTGTTAGCAGTTGCCTTATGTATTGAGGTGCTCCTGTGTTTGGTGCATATATATTTATAGTTGTTATATCTTCTTGGATTGATCCCTTGATCATTATGTAGTGCCATTCCTTGTCTCTTGTAACATTCTTTTTTTTAAAGTCTATTTTATCTGATATGAGTATTGCTACTCCAGCATTCTTTTGATTTTCACTTGCATGGAATATCTTTTTCCAACCCCTCACTTTCAGTCTGAATGTGTCCCTATGTCTGAAATGGGTCTCTTGTAGACAGCATATATATGGGTCTTGTTTTTGTATCCATTCAGCAAGTCTGTGTCTTTTGGTTGGAACATTTAATCCATTCACATTTAAGGTAATTATCAATATGTATGTTCCTATGACCATTTTCTTAATTGTTTTGGGTTTGTTTTTGTACATCCTTTTCTTCTCTTGTGTTTCCCACTTAGAAAAGTTCCTTTAGCATTTGTTGTGGAGCTGGTTTGGTGGTGCTGAATTCTCTTAGCTTTTGCTTGTCTGTAAAGCTTTTGATTTCTCCATCGAATCTGAATGAGATCCTTGCCAAGTAGAGTAATCTTGGTTGTAGGTTCTTCCCTTTCATCACTTTCAGTGTATCATGCCACTCCCTTCTGGCTTGTAGAGTTTCTGCTGAGAAATCAGCTGTTAACCTTATGGCAGTTCCCTTGTATGTTATTTGTCGTTCTTCCCTTGCTGCTTTCAGTAAGTTTTCTTTGTCTTTAATGTTTGCCAATTTGATTACTGTGTGTCTCGGCGTGTTTCTCCTTGGGTTTATCCTGTATGGGACTCTCTGCGCTTCCTGGACTTGGGTGGCTATTTCCTTTCCCATGTTAGGGAAGTTTTTGACTATAATCTCTTGAAATATTTTCTCTGGTCCTTTCTCTCTCTCTTCTCCTTCTGGGACCCCTATAATGCGAATGGTGTTGAGTTTAATGTTGTCCTAGAGGTCTCTTAGGCTGTCTTCATTTCTTTTCATTCTTTTTTCTTTATTCTGTTCCGCAGCAGTGAATTCCACCATTCTGTCTTCCAGGCCACTTACCCGTTCTTCTGCCTCAGTTATTCTGCTATTGATTCCTTCTAGTGTAGTTTTCATTTCAGTTATTGCATTGTTCGTCTCTGTTTGTTTTTAATTCTTCTAGATCTTTGTTAAACATTTCTTGCATCTACTCAATCTTTGCCTCCATTCTTTTTCCGAGGTCCTGGATCACTTTTTTTTTTTTTTTCGGTACGCTGGCCTCTCACTGCCGTGGCCTCTCCTGTCGCGGAGCACAGGCTCCAGACGCGCAGGCACAGCGGCCATGGCTCACGGGCCCAGCTGCTCGGCGGCACGCGGGATCTTCCCGGACCGGGGCATGAACCCGCGCCCCCTGCATGGGCAGGTGGACTCCCAACCACTGCGCCACCAGGGAAGCCCCCTGGATCATCTTCACTATCATTATTCTGAATTCTTTTTCTGGAAGGTTGCCTATCTCTGTTTCATTTAGTTGTTTTTCTCGGGTTTTATCTTGTTCCTTCATCTGGTACATAGCTCTCTGCCTTTTCATCTTGTCTGTCTTCCTGTGAATGTGGTTTTTGTTCCACAGGCTGCAGGATTGTAGTTCTTGCTTCTTCTGTCTGCCCTCTGGTGGATGAGGCTATCTAAGAGGCTTATGCAAGTTTCCTGATGGGAGGGACTGGTGGTGTGTAGAGCTGACTCACTGATCTGTTCTTTGTCCCTGTAGTTTCTTTCACCTTTGCACGAGTATCATATAAATGGAATTGTGCAGTCATAACCTTTGAGTCTGGGTTCTTTTCACTTAGGATAAGGTATTTGTACATCAGCAGTTTGTTCCTTTTGTTGCAAACAGTATTCCATTCCCCAGTTTAGGAATGTATTCTTTGTTTCCTATCTTAGTGAAAGGTGAGGCAAAATATTGTGGAGATCTTTTTCCCCCTAATATTAATAAGTGCTTGAAACAGTCATTCTCTCCACCTTGGATAAAACTACTAATAGATATATCTTATTATTAAGTAGTGCTTTTTAAATTTTTTCAACTGCAGAATCAATTGGCTATTTAACAGGGGAGGGGATTGCAGAAATTTTGAAATGTGTCAGTTTGTTTTATGGGATATTGACTTCTTAAAGGTCATACTCTTTGCATATTGAATACTGTATACATTAATATCTCTTATCTAGCATTTATTCTGAAATTAAGTGATGCTTACATATCAGACAGTTTTAGAAATAAAAAGTATATATTTGTGACCTTTAGAACAGAATATTAAGTAGAAAACTTACGTTGATTAAATAAACATTTATTAAACAGCTTCGGTTCCGGGTAGATGGGGGATTGTGTGTATGTGTTAGGCAGAGGGCATTGATAAAGATACCAAGACTTGAGGTGATGTCTCATGGTGGTTTTGATTGTTTCCCTGATGATTAGTGATGTTGAGCACCTTTTCACGTACTTCTTGGCCATCTTTATGTCTTTGGAAAAATGTGTATTCAGAGCCTCTGCTCATTTTTTAATTGAATTTTTTTTTGTTGTTACTGAGTTGTATGTGAGTGAGTTCTTTACATATTTTGGATATGTACCTTATCAGATACCTGATTTGCAAACATTTTCTCCCATTCAGTAGATTGCCTTTTCATTTTATTGATGGTTTTCTTTGCTGTGCAGAAGTGTTTTCATTTGATATAGTTCCACTTACTGATTTTTGCTTTTGTTGCTTTTGGTTTTTGGAGTCAGATCCAAAAAATCATCACCAAGACCTATGTCGAAGAGCTTACCATCTGTGTTTTCTTTTAGGAGATTTGCAATTTCATATCTTCCATTCAAGTCTTTAATCCATTTTTTGAGTTAATTTCCTTATGCTATAAGATAGTGGTCCAGTGTCATTCTTCTGTACGTGGCTGTCCACTTTTCCCAAAACCATTTATTAAAAGAGATTGTCCTTTCCCATTGTACAGTTGACCCTTGAATAGCATGGGTTTGAACTGCACAGGTCCACTTAGAGGTGGATTTTTTCAGTAAATATGTGCTGTAGTACTACACGATCCGTGGTTGGTTGAATCCACCAATGCGGAACCATGGACTTGGAGGGCTGACTATAAAATTATATGCAGATTTTCAATTGTGCAGAGGGTCAGTACCCCTAACCCCCAAGGTGTTCAAGGGTCAACTTTTTATTCTTGGCTCCTTTGACATAAATTAATTGACCATATATGCATTAGAATGCCAATTATAAAAAAGACAGAAATAACAAGTGTTGGTGAGGATGTGAAGAAAAGGGAACCCTTGTGCACTATTGGAGGGAATGTAAATTGGTTCAGCCATTATGGAAATCAGTATGAAGATTCCTCATACTGATTTTTTAATTTAATTAAAAATTAAAGAACTACCATATGATCCATCAGCTCCACTTCTGGGTATTTTTGCAAAGGAATAAAAGATGTATGCAACCCCTTGTTCATTGCAACATTACTTACAATAGCCAAGGCATAGAAGCAACCTAAGTGTTCATTGATGGATAAGTGAATAAAGAAAATGTGCACACATATATAAATACATAAATGGAATATTATTTAGCCATAAAAAAGGAGATTTTGCCACTTGCAACAACATGGATGGAGCTTGAAGGCATTAAGCTAAGTGAAGTAAGTCAAACAGAGGAAGACAAATACCTTATGATCTCAATTATATGTGGAATCTAAAGAAAAAAACCCAAACTCATAGATAAAGAGAACAAATTGGTGGTTGCCAGAGGCAGGGTGGTGGGCAAAATGGGTGAAGGTGGTCAAAAGGTACAAACTTCTATTATAAAATAAATAAGTTCTGGGGATGTGATGTACAGCATGGTGACTATAATATTGTAATAGTACTTATTGTATATTTGAAAGTTGCTAAAAGAGTAGATCTTAAAAGTTCTCATCACAAGAAGGAAAATTGTAACGACGTGTGGTGATGGATGCTAACTAGACTTATTATGGTGATCATCTCACAGTGTATACAAATACTGAATCATTATGTTGTACACTTGAAACAACAGGTATGTTGTTGTGACCTAACAATGCTGTGTCAGTTATAGCTCAAAAAAAATGTTTCAGTTTCATCATCATCGCAAGTACATTCATGGTTCCATGATGTGATATGCAGTGAGTTGTCCTTATAAAATCAAATGATGTAAAAATTTTCCTTCTTTACAAGTTGTTTTTGTCAATTAGTTATGAGGAATCTAAAAGATAAACATTATAAATATATGCAAACAGTATGTCAGAGGTCTGAAGTTCTGTATCTTTAGGAAAAAGAAAATAATAGCAGGTCTGATCAGGACCAAAATATTCTGTGGAGATCAATAAAAATTGCTTAGAAGTTTTTCGCTTTGTTTCTTTCAGAAAACCCTAAAGTTTTGAGATGTAGTATTTTCCTTGGTGTAAACTGAAGAATTATACCATAAAGAATGGGGAAAAAATACAACATTTCATAAAAATTTTAAGGGATAATCATTTTTCAAAACCTTATAAAGTAGGTGATATTTCTTAGGTAGAATAGGGTTGGAGAAAAAATGATACTGTTAGTTCTTGCCCTTAAGGAGCACAGTCTAGAGAATGAGACACCCAATAGAAAGTTCATCACAGTCGTTGATGATTCTGTGATGGAAATAATCGTCCTCTGTGCTAGCATATGGTGGTTGAGAGGCCAAGTAAGCATTTCCTTCCCAGAGGGGAGGCCTGAGCTGAGCCCTGAAGGACTTGGCCGGTGGCAGAGGAGGAAGGTGAAGTATCACTAGAGAATGTGGTGTATTCAGGGAATCCCAGAGGTCGTGCATGACTGGAATTACGGGGTGCACGTCAGGGAGAAGTGGGAAAGGAAGCTGGAAAGATAGGGCATAAAATGCTTGGCATGGATTTTATCCTGAAGGAAATTGGGCACTTGAAAGAAAAGAGGAAAGACCTAGGACTTTTTGCCAGTGTGCTTCTATCCCTTGGTTGCTCGGACCCCCTCCCATTTTTCTATCTAGATTTGAGGCGGGTGGGGGGAGAAATGGGGGCTGTTACTTTCTCCGTCAGGTTTATGGAACTCCTTATTGTTCCTGCCCTGCCTTTCTGACTCCCTGCCTCAGCCTCCCAGCAGGTGGGGAACCTGTTACACCTAGTAAGACTGTCTGTAAATAAGATTGCATACAATCTGAGTGAGAGAGATGATGTTTAGCAACTGGGCCTTTATTCTATCTAATCTACTTTGGCTGTTGAGATGATTTTTCTGTAAGTTTTTTTTCTTTTGGTGGCGGTTTTTTTCTGTGGGTGGTGGTTCCTAGAATTTAGGTTATTGAATGAGTTCTTTTCCTTACTAAGTAAGGTGTAACCATAAAATGGTTTTCGTGGAACTCTAAACATTAACATGCAGCTAGTAGAGAGTTGCTGTTTGGTCTACATAGGCTGTCTCAAGGACATGGTCTGTACTTTGCTATGAGGTGAATGAAGGACTTCTACAAGTGGAAATTGGCTGTAAATTTAACCGTTTAGTCACCCTGGCTTTGGGGGATGAGCTAGTGTATCAGGGCAGAGGGTTAACTTGGAACATTTTCTGGCTCGCTGCTGGCCTGTGTAGTGACTGCTCAAACAACAGAACGGCGCTTCCCTCGGTGGCGCAGCCCCAGGAGGCAGGCAGATGGCGCTGCTGCCAGCTTCGCAGCCCTGCAGAGGCGCCTCTCGGCTAGTGGAGCAGGGGCTTAATTTAGCTCTTTCTTGGCCCCCTCGGCCGGGCACGGTCTAGAAAAGTGTACTCAGCAGCTGTGGACATTCTGGGCTTATCAAGGGATGGAGGATTTGCCGTCAGTGCCTGACTGATCTTTACTTACTGGGCAGGGACAGACTGTAAGGCAGAGCTTGTTAGCTCGCCCCACGGCAGGCCCCAGTTTTCATCCTTGTGAGCTTTGCTTCACACCTGTAGCTGATAGCTGTGCGGAGGATAATGGTAAGAGGTGGTGTGACTCAATCGTGACTGTTAAAGAAGACCGTTCTCATCCTTTGTGTTCTTCATATCTTTGCTGTTCATCCATTTAATAGTCACGGGAAGAAAGGAGAGAGATACATCAAATGTCAGTATGTTTTTTAAATCTGTAGTTGTGGTCGTCAGAGAACAGGTAGAAATTACTGTTTCAAAAATTTTAAGCTGTCTGGTTGTTTTGACTCTTCCAAATTAACACTCAGAATATCCCCGTGCCAAAAAAAGAGTCTTTATCCCCCCAAGATTGCTTCCTTACCTCCAGAAATAGTTGGCCATAATTATTACAGTAAACTGGAGTTGAAATCCTTGCCCTTGGGGGCATTATTTTACTGCCTAGTATAGTAACGGTGGTTCCTGAGGACAGGAGGCATCCATAACGCTAAATAGTATAGTGTTTTTCCAAGGTAGAAAACTACGTAATATGTTTTATAGATTTGTCTACTCAATATATACTATTTTGGTACGTATTGAGTTAATTTTATGTGTTATTTTATGTTAAACTATTTAAAATCCTCAGTTGCATTAGCCATATTTCATGTGCTCAGTAGCCATGTGTGGTAGTGGCTGCCATATTGGACAGTGCAGACAGAGAACATTTGTATCATCACAGAAAGTTCTGTCGTTCAGCACAGCTTCAAGGTGGTGTTGGAGGTGGAGTGTCTTAGCATCATTTGCATATGGCCACCTATTTTCCTGTTTTCAGTATGATAACTAAGCCAGAAAGACATACTGTTTACCTCCTCCAGAGAATAACCTCCAGTATTCCAGGGAGTGGGGTGGCGGCAGAGTGGAGTTCAGGAGGGGATCTAGAGACCTAAATGCTTCTCAAACTAATTTCATTCATTCTTATTTGAACTCTCAGTGGCTTTTTGGTAGGGAGATAAATTAAATGTATGTATTCTGCCTCCCATCTTGACACAGGATCTATGAGGTTCTTAAATCTTACATGTAAAAATGTCCCTGAAGTACTGGTCACTCTCATTTTATTTGTTGTGTGAACATTATTGCTCAGAGGCACCAGTTGTAGTAGCCAAAAGCCTAAATATTCTGTAGTCAGTAATTTTCTGATTCTCTTGGCCCTTGTGCAAGGCATGGTGTAAATAAAGGATAATTGTGAACCCATTTTTAAACTCCCCAACTCCTTTGATTAGCAGTTATGGTGGGTTTTTAAGAGTTGGTAGGTTGAGAAAGGACCTAATTAATGCCATTTTTTTCTGCCAGGTGTTTGTAAATTTGAAACTGTATTTGTCTGCTATGCAGTATTGTACTTTCAAATGTTTCAGACGCTCAGTTTAGAAAAATAATTTTTTAAAAATTAATAATTTTCTGAGGCAAAACAATAGCTTTCATTCCTGTTTTCTCCAGTGAGGATTGGGTTAAGTGTAGTTGGCATCAGTTATGGAGCCAGCAGGCATCCTACCTGAGTTTGGTAGTATAGACATAGACCACTGTTTCTGAAGTTTTGTTGAAAGGTAGGCTGCTGTAAGCCATCACATTTCGTTTTTGGCCTGGTTCTGTTGTCTACAATAATTGAATCAGAAAACTTGAGCTTCTTTCAAAGATTACCACCCTTACTCTAGAAGTGGAGAGAGTTGATGTTTTAACTTTAAAATACCCAGTGTTTCATAGTCTTTGTAGCTTTTACTTCCCCCTCTGTTTGTGAGTAGTAACTTTATTTAAAGAAGCGTACACTGGGTGAATGTTGAATATAAAGACAGTGCCTCCGTGTACATTATGCATTTAATCTCTGAATCAGTGTTTTACACAAGCTCTGCCAGAGGAGACTCAGGTTTGAGATCCATTATGCTTCAGGTACAAGTTAAAACTGGTAGTCACGTGAGATAAAATAAGTGAAGAATCATTTAACAGCAACTATTTTAACATGGGGGTGGAGTTCTGAAAGCAACTGTTATTCTCCAGTGGTCACTGGTACAGAACAGAGAGAAACTGAAGTCGTGGATAACATATCTTTTTAAGGTAATCACAAGGCTCTTTGTAATAGCAATCTATTTTTGCTCTCAAGATTTTCTTTCCCAACAGTGCAGCAGATTTTGGTCCTATTTCAAAGTATCCTTTAATGGTCTTTATTGTTAAAACTTTGCAGTTGAATATAAATAACTCTTTAGAAATAAATTTAAAATTGCAACTGAATTTGGTTTTGCTTTAAAAAATAAACTTTGGATTTCTTGACAGCTGAGCAGTTAAAATGTTAATAATTAACATTTTAGAGAAATACTGAAAACTGAGACTTATGGGAGAGGATCTTTTCTATTAGGTAAAAAACACAGTGAACAAATGATTCTGAATATTAGTGTTACAGCTGTTTTTAAGAGATTCATTGAAATGTGATAACAAATCCACAGAATTTAATACTCACAGGAATTCTTAACCATCATGATAGATGAACTGTATTTCAATACAACTGGTTTCTTTTTTAATGCTGTATCTTTTATTTTGATTGAAATACCATGTTGAGAAAGGACCCATAGGCTTTACCAGGAGTCTGTGGCTCAAAAAATGCTTTGACTTTGGGCCTATTAGTTTTAATAATGTACTCTATCACTACTGCTTCATTATAAAAGTTAAACTTGTAGGCAAAGAAGTAAAATAGCAATGAGCTAAGATTTTAATGTTTCTTGAAATTTTAGAGCAACAGTTTTAGTGATTGTCACCTGGAGCTGATTGGAAATGCAGAGTCTCAGACTCTACCCCAGATATTCTGAATCAGAATCTGCAAAACCTGCATTTTAACAGGATCCCCAGGTGATCCTACTGACCTGGTGCATGCCCCTAAGTAAATCAGTTGAAGGAACTCCTTTACTCAGGAGATGTTAAATGACACGCCCGAGGTGACACAGCTGGTTAGTGGGGAAGCTTGGGTGGAGCTGTTGCTCTCATAATTCTGGTGCTTTAATATCAAGTTATCTGCTTTTGGCCTCTAAAAAGTTAATAAACTGTAGTTACTTAAGGAGTAGTTTATCTTTTTTCCATCCCACTAGTCCGTACCCCAGGCTTTCCCGTTCACCCCCCAGAGTCAAAGGTGGAAGAAGAGCCCTGCTGGTGCCCGTGAGCCCATGGAGGGGCAGTGGCAGAGGCGCCGGGCTGGAGGAGTGGTGTCCCCTGCCTTCCCAGTCTGCCCTCGCGGTTTTATTTTAGTCCAGCTTTATAAAAATCATTATCAAGAGTCTAGGCACCAGTTGTTTAATCTTCCATATCAAGTGTATTCCAAGTATATAGTAAGTAAATCAAGGTCTAACAAATTCAAGCATATTTTATTCATTACAATTGAACCTAATGTACATGTTGCCTCGTGCATGTTTTAAATTACTTTCAAGGGCAAAAGTTAGTATTACAGTGTTACTAGTCGTAAAGAAATCGGACTTGTTTAACATCGAAGCCCCTAAAGCCACCGCAGTGGGAAGATGAGAGAAAATGAGCATTTGGTGATATCAGTCAGCCTCCTGGTCACTGACCTGAACACTTGATTCTGTCTGCTTCCTCGCTGTCTTCCCTTCCCAGCCAGCGGCTGTGGAGCACAGGGGATGTCCTCACCACCTCCTCCTTGTACTGTGCCTGCCACGCTGGTGGAGGCCTCATGGCCCCGGCCTTGCTGACCGCAGTGGCCTTTAGGTTGTCTCCTTGCCCCAGTCTCCTCCTGTCCTGGCTCTCTCATGCATGGCTTCGTGTATTTTCCAAAAAATACCCAGTGCCTCCAGACTCCTGGGCCTGCCGTTGGTGGCCTCTCCCCCGAACCCAGTCCACATCCTGGTTTCCTCCTCTCATACTGGACGAACCGCGTTCTGTTTGTCAGGAACTGTCTTTTCATCCTTTCGGCCCCCTTATTCTGGAGTGCTTTAAGTCACCTTCCAGACGAAACTCTCCTTGATTTACCCGCGTCCCCTCCCTGCCCCCAGTTTGATCTCTACCTTCTTTAAACGCCCTTCTGTTGGAGTTTATCAAGGAATAATGAATGTTTTACCAAGCACTGAAGCACTATATGTGCTCTTTATCTTCTCCACTAATCAGTACACTTCCTGGAGGGTCTGATTTATCCTTGATTTCCTCAAGGGAACACAAAAGTGAACAAGACAGACATGTAGTCTTAAGGATCTTACTGCCCCTTTGGGGAGACAGTCAAGTAATCTTGAAGGTAGGACATCGAGGCTGTGGTAAGTGCTATGGGCTAGAGGCATACGATCTCATGGAAGCGCGTGATAGTGGTTTGGCCCAAACAACTTGTTTTCCAAGTGAAAATTGATCTGAGGTGTAAAGAGTGAATGAGGCACAGTGAGCAGAGGCCCCGAGCCAGGAGGGAGCCTGAATGCAGACAACTGACAGAAGGCCGGTAGTGAGCTTCCTGAACTTCCGAGCACGGGTGCTGTAAGGTAGGGCTGCAGAGGTGGGCGGCTCACGCCTGCGCAGATCAGTGGAAAGCCGCCACTGAAGTGTTTTACGCACGGTGATGGTATTCCTGTTCCAGATCTGTGGCTGCAGTGCACTGGATGAATTGGGGGGAGTGGAGGTGATCACAGGGTGCGTGAGCAGTCTGTTGTGTTTGGGATGACAAATTAAACGCCAAATATCAGTGGCCTAATAATAGAGTAAAGGTTTATCTCTGTCGTGCAGTGCGGTGGGGTTGGGCAGCCCTCTTCTGTCTTGAGGTGTGTCTGCCAGGGTCATCTTTGCAGGGGAAGGCAGAGCTTGAAGATCAGCTTTAAAGGGCCAGGCCTGGCGGTTCTTCCTGTCACGGTGCCCACCTCTCACCGAGCAGGGCTCAGTCTTGTGGCCCCAGCTGAGCTTGCGAGGAAGGCTGGAGAACGTGGTCTTCCTGGGTGCACGCATGTCCTCGTCTCCCTCCCCTGCAGTGACTTGAGAGGTTACTGGCACAGTTACGGTAATAGGCAGTGGTAGCTTGGGCTGGGAGAATGGCAACAGAAATGGGGAGAAATGAATATCTTGGAGAAAAACTTGGAAATTCAAAGGGCTAAGTGAGGTGAGGGTAGAGGATTGTTGAGGATGTCTCTTAGGTTTGGCGCTTATATGAAACTGGGATGCTGGTGTGTACTGGGAAAGGAGACCAACCTGTATCAGATTTTGGACATGCTGAGCATCAGATCCCTTTGAAACATCCAGCTGCAGATGTTAGATAGGCAATTGGGTGTAAAGACTGTGAGTTCAGAAAGGCAGAAATCTGAACAACGTGCGAGTCATTTGGGTTAGGTGATGGAAACCTCGAGCGTGGATACCTCAGGAGAATGCAGAGTCTTTCCTTTCCACCAACACCGCCTCAGCATCCGCTTCCTGCCAGATTGCTCACCCGTTGCCTCTCTGACCTCACTGAACCTGTGGGGTCCTCGGATCCCTTTGCTGGTCCTTAGGGGATTCCCTTTGGAACTCCCCATCATAGCTATTCTAAACCTTTACCCTCCCTCTTCCTATTTTAGAGGAATAAAGGCATAGTCTTTCCTAAGACTGACTCCTGCATCTGTGCCCTGCATCTCATCAGTCTCATTAGGATTCTGACTGTTGTTTGAGTGGTTAAGTATCCTCTGGAGCCAAATCGCCTGAGTTCAAACCTCAGTTCTTCTGTCAGTTTCTGTGTGACCCTGGCCAAGTTACTTAATCTTTCTATGCCTCAATTTCCCCATCTGTAGGATGCAAACAGTAATGGTAGCTAGCTCATAGAATGGTGATTTAGAAGTGTGTGACAATAGAAGTACTCAACATTAGTATTTTTTTCTTTTTCTTTAGGCTTTGGCTTTCTTTCTCTTGTTCCTTCAAGCTCTTAAACTGTTAGTGTGGCCGCATCTCCCCAGTGGAAGACAACTTACATGCATTGGAAGTCAGCGTTCAGTCCTCCCCTTTCCTTCGCCATCAGCCATCCTGTCTGCTGTACCTCAGTTCCCTGTGCATCCCCAGCCCACTGCCCTGGATTCCTGCCCATCCCTCTGTCTCCTGAAATGCTCAGAGGCCCAGTCGTCAAGCCCAGTGGTCCGTTTCCAGTCATTCTCGAACTTTACAGTTTCTGGTATTGCTGACCTCCCTTCTGGAAATATTTTCTCTTGGCTTCCAGGATGGTCTTTTCCCCCTTCTTACTTTTTCTTCTTAGCCTTTTGATAATTTCTTCTTAATTCCATTGACTTGTTTCTCTTTTGCTACTTAATGTTGATATGCCTCCATGGTATTGACTTTGGTCCAAAATACCGATTAAGTGGAGCCTTCCTATTAGATTTGTGCTGTTTCCAGTTACTAACTGGTCATCTCCACCTAGATGTCTTGCACATTCTTCAAGATTAACGTGTTAAACTGTGCCCATCCTCCCCCTTCTGTTTATCCATCAGTCTTTCTAGTCACCAGTCTGGAGAATCCATCCAGGGTCGTCTTTGATGCTCTTCCTTACTGTTTCTCTCAGCTGTATTGGCTCTGCTTTGAAATGTCCTTGGATTTGTTTTTGTTTTCAGCAGCACTGCTGTAGTTCAGAGCTTTCTCTGGATATTGGCAGTTGCCTCAGAAGTAGTCTTCCTGCTTCCAGTGTCTTTGCCAGTTTCTCCTTCACAGTCTTTGGTGTTAGTTTCCTCAAGCATAAATGTCTCTAGTATTCCCCTCATCAGAAACCTCCATATTCCTCATTTCAGATAGAAAAAAGCCAAAATTCTTCCTTACTGAGGCTTTTAAGGTGCCTGTAAGTTACAGCCAGATTTGACGGAGGTTAGTTGCATTATGATTGCAGGGTACACATTTACTTTCTGTTTTCAATTACTGATGCATAATTAATTTCCAAGTCAGAATTGAGTGTTGTTTGAAATACTTCACTTAGATATTGACAGATACATTCAAATATTAATTGGTTGGATTCAAGGCTTCAAATGTTTCCTTCATGCTTTTAAAGATGGATTAGTCAAATGTGATTTACAGATCACCAGTTATGGACTAGAGAGTTAGAGGAATTAGGGTCTGTTTCTAATTCCTTGTTAATTTTTGTCACTTTGAACATTTTATTCATCTCTATTCAAAAAATCAAAATAAAGATTCTTAACTTGCTTTCCATAGATGAACTGTGAAGATCAGAACAATACTACTCCTAAAGCAGTAAAAGAAGGTTTAAGGTAGTATTTTTTAAAAATGGGAAAGCGGTAAGATTGTGTAACTTTGGAGGTAGTTTTCTCGCCTTAATTTTCTATATATTCCTCTTTGTTAGAGTAAAATGTTCATTTAGCATTAGATTAGGTAGGATTGAAGTGGACTATGATTAGATGTAGATTAGATTAGATGGGATTGAGGTGAGCTCTTTTAATCAATGAGATGATTAAGTGGCCCAGTTACCTTAATACTAAGTAACTGCTAGGATCTTTGTGTATTTTAACCCCCAGAATTCTTACATGGATTTTTTTTTTTTTTTTTTTTTGCGGTACACGGGCCTCTCACTGTTGTGGCCTCTCCCGTTGCGGAGCACAGGCTCTGGACGCGCAGGCTCAGCGGCCATGGCTCATGGGCCTAGCCGCTCCGCGGCATGTGGGATCTTCCCGGACCGGGGCACGAACCCGCGTCCCCTGCATCGGCAGGCGGACTCCCAACCACTGCGCCGCAAGGGAAGCCCCTTACATGCCTTTTTAAGTAACAACTTTACTGAGATATAATTCATATATCATAAAGTACAGTTCGCTGATTTTCAATATGTTTCCAGAGTTATGCATCCATCACCACTGTCAAATTCCAGAACATTCCATCACTCCAAAAAGATGCCCATCCCACTAGTAGTCACTCTGCATTCCCTCTCCCCTTTGCCACTGGAAACCACTAATCTGCTTCCTGTCCATGGATTTGACTGTTTTCAACATTTCAGGGAATAGACTTGTGAGCAATGTGGCCTCGTATGTCTGGGCCTTTACTTAGCATGGTGCTTTTCAAGGTCCATGTGTCGTGTAGCGGGGATCAGCACCTCATTCTGTCATGGATGAATAATACGCCATTGTATGGATATGCCACGTTTTGTTTATTCATCAGCTGATAAACATTGGATTCCTTCTACTTTTTGGCGGTTAGAAATAATGCTGCTATGAACTTTCACGCACAGGTTTTTGTGTGGACATATGTTTTCATTTCTCCTGTGTCTACGCTGAGGAGTGGTGTTGCTGTGTGTTAACTCCATGTTTAATGTTTTGAGGAGCTGCAAGATGGTTTCCTGAAGCGGCTGCACCATTGTTGTAGTTCTTTCAGCAACATTTAAGGGCCCTAGTTTCTCAACAGCCTCACCAACATTAGTTTCTGTCCACAGCCATCCCGGTGGGTGTGAAGTAGTTTTTCATTGTGGTGTTGATGTGCACTTACCTAATGACTAATGGTGCTGAGCGTTTTTCCAAGTGCTTCTTGACCGTTTTTTAAAAATCTTCTTTGGATAAATGTCTATTCAAATTGCTTGCCCATTTTTAAATTGGGTTGTCTTTTTTATTGTTGTTATAAGGTTTCTTTATATATTCTGGATACAAGTTTCTTATTGGATATACGATTTGCAAATATTTTTTCCTAGTGTGCAGGTTATTTTTTCATCTCACACGCATTTATATTTAATCAAATGGTGTGATGTTAATTTTGGGTATCATTAACATTTTGGCATTGTTTAGTATTTAAATTCTATTAAGTTTATAATTCTTGCTTTAGAAAAGCTAACATGCAAACCAAAGTAGTTAATGAAGCATAAAAAATTATAAAGTTAATGGAAATGGCACATTCTTTAAAGAAGTTGAAAAGATCAAAAAGTGATTTTAGATCTTTGGTTATCAAGATCTTATGTAACCACTTCTTCATTTTGGAATAGCAAGTATAACATGGTAAAAGGTTATTTTCCGTAGTCAGTATAATCCTAAATTAAGCTATCCTCTTTGTTATAGCAGTAAATATTTATTTATTTTTAATCGAGATATAATCGACATATAACATGTAAGCTTAGGGTTTACAAGGTGTTGATTTTTGATTCATTTATATATTGCAATATGATTACCACCGTAGGTTAGCTAACACTTCTATCACATCACATAATTATCATTTCTTTTCTTGTGGTGGGAACGATTAAGATCTAGTCTCCTAGCAATCTCATTTATTCTAATTTTAATTTAAAACTTGGAGATTTTATAAATGAAATTTTACAGGTATGTGACTGATATGTTACTGGATATTAATCATATAATTTTGACATGTTAGTAGAACAAAGATCTTTCAATTCTTTTATTAGTGAAGTATGTACTGTAGGAGTGGAATTTTCCCAACCCAGCCACTCTGACCATCTATTATTCGTTACGAAAAGAATTTCGGGTATTATTAACACCCAAACTGGGGAGATGACTGCCTGCCCCAGTCAGGGCTCTGAGCAACCTGTATAAGAAGAAACTAATTCAGCACCCCAGGAAGCACTGTTTGCTAGGTTTCAGGGTTGGAGGAGCTGCTGTAGCTGAATCTTCCCTTACTCCCGCATAATAGTGATGAATGGCTTAGATATGTAATCTTTTTAAAAGTTTAATGACTGAAATTAGTGTTTGCAGCTCAAATTTTCTAGCCTTCCTATTAGATGGTAAATATACCTAAAAAAATTTAAGTGTATGCCAGTCTATGAACCAAAAGTTACGTAGTGTTTTGTATTTGGCATGATAAAAACTGTAAGCCTCCTTATGATTTTTTCCTCTTCTCATTCTAGGCCTCAGGAGTGCAAGTTGCTGATGAAGTATGTCGCATTTTTTATGACATGAAAGTTCGGAAGTGCTCCACACCAGAAGAAATCAAGAAAAGAAAGAAAGCTGTCATTTTTTGTCTCAGTGCAGACAAAAAGTGCATCATTGTAGAAGAAGGCAAAGAGATCTTGGTTGGAGATATCGGTGTAACCATAACAGATCCTTTCAAGCATTTTGTGGGAATGCTTCCTGAAAAAGATTGTCGCTATGCTTTGTATGATGCAAGCTTCGAAACAAAGGAATCCAGAAAAGAGGAGTTGATGTTTTTTTTGTGGTAAGCATTGTTAGAAATATTGAACCTTTGTAAATCTCAGAGTTAATCTCTTATTGTCAGCTTAGCACCTCACCAGATTCTTCTCCAACACGCCCTGCCAGGAACCAGCCTCCCGCTTCACTTGTGCCTCTGTGGCCTTTGAAGCTGGTGCTGGCGTGGCCTCCAGCTGGGATTTGCTCTGCATTCACACTGTCCAGTAGGGTAGCTACTAGCCTCTTGGGGCTGTTGAAATTAAAGTCTGAAGTTCAGTTTCTCAGTTGAATCACCACATTTCAAATGCTCAGTAGCCACATGTGACTAGTGGCCACCTTTTTAGGTAGCACAGCACCGATACAGAACATTTCCTTCGCTGCAGAAAGCTCTATTTATTGGACAGCGTTGTTGTAAATAGTGAAACTGTGCTATAAAGTGATTTACATGGCCTTAAAAGGCTGTTTAAATTAGTTATTCTGGTCTTTTCAAGTAGGTTCATATTTGAGATTAAGCTTGATTTAAAAGTCACCCTATATTCCTCATTTAATTGTATTGTATGTAGAACATTCCTTGGTATGGAATTCTTACACAGTGAGAATCTTCTCTGGCTTCCAAGGGGAAGGGGGAAGTGGTAACGGCCTCTGATTTGGGGGGTGTGAGTGTCCTCTGGACTCTGGCCTGAGCCCAGCAAGGCAAGGAGGGGCTTAACTCTCAGCTGTGTGCCACCAACAACGTGGGACCATGGGGCTGGGAAGTCAAAAGAGTTCAGGTCTCAGGGAATGTAACCCTAGGCCACGGCTCAGTCCCTTGCAGCCCTGGCTGCATCTGGTGAGGTCAGATGCGCGTATTGGGCGCCCACTGTGGAAGGAGCCTGGCAGCCACAGACACAAGTGCATAAAGATAGTAGTGAGACTTAAAACCGAGCATGTTGAATGAAGGTGCATCCTTTTAACTTTTATTTCTGCTACATGCCAGGCATCGTGTTAGGGCTGGGAAAATAGCTGTGAAAAAACCAGCTAAAGCCCTGGCTCTTCCGGGCTTTACTCTTGAGTGGCAGGTATGGCAGGTAAAGGTTTAAGCTTTTAAACTGGTTAATATTTCCTTCATTTGCACTATTTTTTATCCTGGATTTTTATCCTTTTTTTTTCCACTATGAAAATGATACATCCTTATTAAAGAACATTTGGAAAATAAAAGTAGAATGAAGAAGAGAAGATTCAGTGTTAGTGCAGTGTTTTATTTTTGCATTATTACTTTTTAAAAGAAAGATAAAACCTTATAGGAGTTTTCCATAACAAGCTCTGTTTAGGGCCCAGGGAACGGCTCTTACTTCAAGTATTTTGAAGATCTGTTTAGAGTAAAATCAGAACAGCTAAAGCTTTTTTTGTCCCTGACCTATTTTGCATAAGAAAAGCACCCACTTAATTTTGTAGCTGGTGCATCTGAGGTCCTTGTTGTGGCTTTGCCTCCCTCCTTGGACCTCAGAGTTGTGAGGAATATGCGCTGAGAGACCGAGAAGCTGCCCTTCGCCTTGTTCCCAAGAATAGACTCAGCCCGCTGTGTGGGCGGCAGACTAGGTGAGGGCCCCACCGGGCCATGGTGTTCATGACTGTGGAATGTCCTGGAAATATGGCAGCTAAATGGAATCGTGGTGGTGTGGAGTGCAGGCAGGCCTGAGGTTTGGTGTATAGTGAGAGATGATGCATTCGTAGATGTGCAGTTTGAGTAGATGAGATGTTTCTGTGCATTGTTAGTATTTCTCTTACTTTCAACATTGCAGGTAAAGAACATGGTAAAGCTTATGCTGTGCTTCCAGTATTCGTTCAAGAGGGGGAGGCACTAAAAATTTTGTAAATATAAGATAATAGTTATATTAACAATTAAGACATAATGATTGCTGAATTGCCATTAAGCTTAGAAAAAGAAATCCTTGTGACATGTTTTATTATGTTAAACTGAGATGGACAATGAGTGCCTGAGGTCAGAACTTGCTGCTGGAACAGATGTGAATGAGGGGACCGGGTGGGCAGGGGCAGTAAGGGGACTTGGACTTTATATACATTCTTTTCCAGAAAACAACCTGAAGCAAAAACTGCTAGCATCTCTTAATTCTGGGTGGCAGATACTTGACTTACAGATTATTCTCTGTACTTTTCTGTATTTTGAAACTTTTCCACCAGAAAGTATTAAAAACCTCATACAAAGATGGTGGTTATTAGCCTGAACTCAAGCCTTTACTGATACAAGTGAAAAACAATTATTTGCAAGAAAACAGTTGGGTCATACAGTGAATTATCCAATGTTGTTTCTTTTATTCTAGCGCCATTAACTGATTTCTAATCATTGGTCCTCAACTTTTTTCCCACCTTGGTCAACCTGAGTTATTCTGTATACGCTCAGCCACCACGGTCCGAGGAGCGGAATTGGAAAATTTGTGTAGTTAGAGAAGCTCCCCCAGTAGATTCTGAGGCCCCTCCCTGCCCACTGCTGCAGGTGTTTAACAAGATGGAAATTGAACTTTCTCTAAACCATTGTTTTTCTTCTTTGGCGCTTCTGTATCCAGGGCTCCAGAACTAGCACCTCTGAAAAGTAAAATGATCTATGCGAGCTCCAAGGATGCAATCAAAAAGAAATTTCAAGGTAAGGTCTAGTTGACTTCCAGGTATTCGGCGGTGTCGTGAGCCCTGGCACGGGGACCACCTTTTCTAAGAAGCACCTTACTCTCTTTGGAGGGCCCTGGCCACAGAGAAGGGCATCACTGCTTGTTTAGAGGAAAGCCCTGGAGGCTGACCCGGCTCTCTGCACGTCTCTGCCTTGTGCAGGCCACCCTGGGCCGAAAGGCCTGTGTTCGATGTTCTGTTCCCTCGACACTGTGTGTGTACTCCTGTTCAGTCTGGCGTGAAACTAGTTTGAGATGCTGTCAAGTTTCTCAGGTAGCAGGCGGGGACTAACTGGTCATACTAAGTAATAAATTTGCTTTTGCCTCTGAATGTAGTTGACAGAACAAAGTTGCACAAAGGAAATGTTCATAAATGGGAAGGGCTGCTCTTGTCGCTGGCTTTTCTTTGGAATGGTATGATTTTACGTTATAGACTCATCTGTGTCCAAAGGAGAGTGGCCTCAGTCCTTGGGCTGGCCAGTTATATTTGACTTGCCGCTGGGTGATTGGGATCCTGATGAGATGGCCTGGACGCACTTACTGTCTCCAGCCAGGAGGAGATGTTGGTATGATGGACAGAGCATGGGGCAAGTGCCCTTAGCCCGCTGAGGGCTAAGCTTGTCGTCTGAGTGCTGTGTGACCTCCACGGGCCGGGTTCTCCCAGCTGTGAACGGGAGGTGCGCAGTAGAAGAGGTGGCCCCCTACCTTCCTGCTGTGGCCGCTCCAGACAGCTGGGAGAGCCGCGGTCACAAGGGCTTGGCCTAGGGTCATTTTCATTTTGCTTGTTTTACTGTGACTGATTTTTATATTCTTGTAGTAGATCGGGTTTGCCCTAGCGTGTTTTACTTGGGAAAACAAAGTTCTCGCTTCCTTTCCTGCATCGTGCAGTCCTTGTCAGGCTCCTCATGTGCTTGGTTTGGTGTCGGGCTGCCCCCTAGAAGTGTGTGCACTGGCCGGGGAACTGGTGTTTTGACGTGACCCCTTAGCTTCAGCACTGGCACAGGGCACCCCAGAGGGCATCGGAGTGGATTCCTCCTCGCTCTGCGGTGCGTTCCAGTAAAGGAGCTGCTCCGTGGACTTGATCTGCTGACGTGAAAGACCATCTCCCTCGTGCCTTTTTTCCTGGTGAAACCTTCGCTGGCTTTCTCCAGTCAGTCCTGAGTGGTCCAAAAGCTGACCTGCTGTGCTTTCAGCAGCTTAAGAAATGGTCTTAAAATTATGGAAAATCAGAAAATGCAGCTGTTTAATACAGAGAAGCTACTGTAGATGATTCCATAATTGAGCTCCTTTTGTGCAGTGTGGTGTTGTAATTTTGATGAGAAGGCGATCAGTAAAACATTTTACATAGTCTTAATTGTGATAGATTTCTTAGATGTATTGTGTGGTGCCTTTCTGGAGCAGAAGTGATCCCATTTGTAAGTGCTCTTATTCCTCAGTTCAGTTGACTAAATCAACTGTACGATCAAAACATCAAATTCATATGTTTATGTATATTTCAAAAACCAAGAAAAACTATTCCTAGACCTGCTTTTTAACTTGTTGAAATACAGCGCATCTGTAGAAAAGCGTACGTGAATTACGGTTGTTTCCTGGTTTAATGACCAGCGCCCTCAAGCCTTCCCGGTGCCCCTCCTCACACCACTGCCCCTACTTCTTCCCCCCAGGGACACCAGTCCCCTGGCTCCTAACAGCATAAGGTAGCTCTGGCTGATTTTGTGTTATACGAGTGGAACTGTCTAGAACATACGCTATTAAGTCTGGCTTCTTTTTGTCAGCATTAGTCTGTGAGAGTCATTCGTGATGATGCATGTGGTTACAGATTACTCGTCACTGTGTGGTATTCCATGGTTTGTATATGCCACGGCTTTCCCACCCACGTTTGAACTGGTCTTTTAAAACAGTTTGATATCTTAGAGAAATACGTAAGCTACTGCCATAATTCTAAATGGAATTGTTGTTTTTCCTCCCTAGGCATAAAACATGAATGTCAAGCAAATGGGCCAGAAGACCTCAATCGGGCTTGTATTGCTGAAAAGCTAGGTGGATCCTTAATTGTAGCTTTTGAAGGATGCCCTGTGTAGACCATCACTCGGTGCCACAAACTGAAAGCTTCCGTGTTTAATGTTATCCTTTTGCTATGTAAGTAAAGCTGATACGTTTAGGCCAGGGACTCGCTGAGGGGAGCTGTCTTGTCATTTGCTAGGGTAAACTATTCCATGCACATGTGCAAATGGCCCTAAATAAATCTAAACTCTAAAGTTGTATTGGTGTGAAATTAAATTCTTACTGGCCAAATGCCTGTTTTGATTAGTTGACTTGTAAAGGTTTTTGTTAAGCTCATGATTTCTAATAGTGCAGTTCACAAGACAGTCCAAGGCCACATGAAGAGAATTACTGCGTCTTCATTAACCTCAGTAGTTACTTCGTTTCTTTTGCTTAGAGAATTGGTCATAATCTGGTTATAATTTTGGCCCAAATTCTTTTTTCTCTGTTGAGCTAAACTGAGTAATGGAAAATAATTCTCACAACATGTAACAGCACTAATGTACTTACTAACTACGTAAGATTCTACCAGACGTGTGGTGGAGACTGCTTAGAACCAGCGCCGATCTTGCACAGCACTACTTTATGCACGTAGTTGGCACACAGGAAGCAGCTCCTGCACCTGCAGCTGCTCGCTGGTCTAGTTGGGAGGCTGTTCTGAGAGTGACCTTGCATCTTGGAAATCTGGAGAATGTGCACTGTCTTGTAACAGCGAATTATAATGCAAATTTGGGCTCCAGTGTAATCCACTTTGTTGATGAAAATGGTGAGGTGGTGTATTGACAGACTGGGATACCGGGATGTCTTTAATTGTGTCTCCTTCAGAACTGTGTTGCTTCTGGTACAATAAGGTTTGGAAGAACATTATGTTTACTCTGGGGCCTGGGCAAGCTTCTTAGTTTCCTAGAGTAGTTTGCCTACTGTCCGAAGCGGGGAGCGGGTGTGACGGCCGACAGCCACGGGAAGCCACGCTGAGGACACCTGGAAGTGACTGCCTTTCACATCACAGGCGTAACACTGAAAAACACAGAGATGCACAAACAGTGGAATTTAGAAGTAGCAGTACTGGCTTTATGTAATAAAGGAAGCATTTTTAATTTCTCTCTCGTGTAATTATTCATGGCTGAATTGGGGATAAAGGATTTTGCCTTCCATGTGTGGGGTTAGGTGTGGAGGTTTGGGTATTTCAGACAATTAGCGTTAAGGCCACAGCCCCCTCTTCCTCTGATTGAATGAAAAAGTTGGTATAAAAGTTGGGAGTCTTTCTCTTATTCCAAATGTTTATCCAAATGCCAGGATTTTGTCTCCTCTCTGATTCATTTGGGAGCCAAAAAAGGATACGCTTTGATCAAAGTACTTCTTTCAAAATTATCTAGAAAATAGTGCTGGCTACTGGTTTACCGATAAGCTGCTTGTCGTTCTTTCATCCTGAATTTGTTTTGTCTTCTGCAAAGCAGTGCTTTTAGTGAGTGTACGTTAACAGGCCTCCGAGAAGCGCTGCGGGCCCAAGGCTGCCCTTTTCAAGAATCAGCTTTGTAGGTAGAGCCAGGAGTCTAGAAGGAGAAGGTCTTTTCTGTGGCTTCACCTTGTGACGTGTGGCCCCACCTGTATGAGTACCACCACTCCTCCCTGCAGGTATGTCGGGGCGGGGGTGCTGCCGTGGGGAGGGTTTCGAGCACAGGGATGTGATGTGATGTAAACGGCTCCCAGCGGTCCACTTGACTCCAGAAATTGGGAAATGCTAATAGTCACTTATATCTCTGCCTAGGGGAGCTTTTGGATTCCTGAGGTTGGGGCCCAAGAATCCTGCTAACCAGCACTCCGGGTAATTCTGCTGCAAAATTAGAGTTTTGAGACCTCAGCTGACATTGGTGAGGAATAAAACCACAGGTATTCTCTGCTTTCAACACATGTACACTTTTATAAGTGTTAACACGTTGCAGAAGTGTGTGTGGAAAGCTGACTTAGAGTTCATTTAATCATTACTCTTTTGTCCCGAGGAAGAAGCAGATAAAGCCACTGCTAACAGAAGTTCAGAGCTTGACTGTGAAGTTTGTTACTCAGAGAATATTAATCTCTAAGAAAACAGTGTACACAGTGACTCAATAACATTAGGCTTAGTCGAGTGGTTTCCTTTTTTTTAGAACTCCTCAGAGTGCTGGCTGGTCCACACATAGAAGTGCAGCTTCTGTTTCTTCACCAGTTCGTGCCCTTTGGACTATCAGAGCCTGGATATGCCCAAGGGCAGACTCATCACTTTGTCATGACCTGGGGCACTTCTGAAACGTGCAGTCAGTCTTTAGACCAAGTTCCAGCCGGGCTGCAGCTGGAAGAAGGGTCACTGCATGGTTGGCTGGAGGGGCAGCAGGAGGGGACTTACTGAGCCTGCAGCCAGTGCCTCAGTAGCCAGTCCAGAGAGGTAAAGTAACTTGTCTAAGGTCACACAGCTCATGGGCGGCACAGCTGGACAGCTCAGGTCTCGTTTTCCGGTCCTAAGCTATTCCCATCACGCGTCTGGAGTTCTGAGATTTTGTTCTATTTGGGGCGGGAAGGAAAACAACACTCTTCTTTTGGGTTTTGAGTCCTGTTGGCCCCAAACCTGCAGGAAGCTCAAAGAGAAGGCGTTTGTGGAGTGTCTGGTGGCTTCTAGGATCTTGTGTCTTTGCTGCCTGCAGGCCAGGCATCCCGGTGTTTGTGCATTTAATTGACTGTCACGCGGAGGTGACTGGAGGAAGCTAGTCCAGAAAGCTGCCACCAGCGTGACGGGGCTTCCGGGTCTGGAGGGGATGTTGATGGGCCTCGTGACTCTGAGCTTCAGGTCAACCCGGGAGCCTCTGCAGGGGGACTTTGGACCAGATGCTGTCAGAGTCCCCAGCTCTCCTGTCGGGGCCTGAGACATGGGCTGGGTCTGTGAGGGCAGCTGCCTGCCCCCCTCCCCAGCCCGAGGGTGGGACCTGGCCCAGGGACAGCGAGGCCCGTGGGCTCCCCCTGCCGGCCAGCCGGGAGCCGCTGCTGCTGGGCCTCAGGGCGGGGTGGGGGGGGTGGGAGGGAGAGGGGCTCACCCTGCCCTGGGCCGCCTGGTCCCCACAGGTGGATGCTGGGCCCCACCAGGCGGTCTGAGGACGGAGCCCAAAGGCAGCAGCTCGGCACCCCCAGGGTCTCCTGTGCCTTCTTTCCTGGAAGTGACCCATTCCTGTGCCTTCAGGGGGCATCTGCCTAGTGTCAGGGTCCTCAGTTCTGAAGCTGGTGTGGTGAGGGAGGGGAGCTTAGTGGAAACGCAGGCTCCTGGGCCCACGGTGGCCACTCGGATGCCAGAGACCTGGTTTGGGGCACGAGGCCGGCCTGTTTCCCACCAGAGAACGGCCCCAAACCCCTACCCTTGCGTGAAGGTCCGTGTGTGCCAGAGGGTGAGTTGTGAGCCAGGTGTGGGCTCCAGGCTCACAAACCTCCCCAGGCCTCCTGACCTTGGCTGGTGTTAGAGGCGGGCCTGAAGCCTGCCCAGCCTTTCACCAGGTGAGCCACTCTCACTTCTGCAGGGTTCTTTGCAGGGTGGGGGAGCTTCCTCTCCCACAGGCACTGGAAGATGTCACGTGAGAACTGAGCCTGCAGGCAGGCCCGTGGCGGCTCGGGTCTCATCCGTCACTTCCGCTCGGGCTCCTGGCCGGAACCTGTGTCCTGCGGCCCGCGGGCTCCCTCTCCAGTTGAGCCCCCTGCAGAGTTCCAGGCGGGTATGACTGTCCCCCTCGGTGGCTCCCAGTGCCCTCCTGTCTAGACCCCTTGACTTCATGACCCGGCTACACAGGGCCCTCCCGGACACTCACTCTGTGTGCACCACTGTCCCCTTGGCCTTGACCCCTCCTCCTCTGACAGCGCCTCTGTGCTGAACTCCAGCTTCCGCTCACATCTCTGGGGAACCATCCCAGAATTTCCAGCACCCTGATCCCAACAGAGTTGCAACATACAAGTGCCACACAGCAGGGCCAGGTGGCCCGCGTACCAAGTGCCCCTGAAAGCCAGGCCCAGGTCTTGGTTGTGCAGACTGAAATCAGCACTGCCCGGCCTCTGGCAGTGGCTTGCATGGGGCCTTGGGCAGCACCCTGGTCTTTCCCTCCCCAAGGTCCCGAGGCTGCTGTGACAACCACCCCAGAGAGGAGTCAACCCCCCGCCCCCCACTGCGATGAATGGGATGCAGAGCTTCTCAAGCAGGTGGTGAGACCCCAGTACTCAGCTGCTCTCCCTGGGAGCACCACCCTCCCTTCTATCTGGCTGTACCTGCAGTCTGCGTTCAGCCTATCAGACCCCTCTCCCAGGATTATGTCCTGGAATTGAGCTGAAAGTACCAGCGAGACCGCCCCCCCGCCCCCCGCCAGGGTTGCTCTGATTCACCTGTTCCTAGGTTGGTGCAACTGCTCCTGTCACCCTGCCTCTAAATCCATTTTTTTTTTTGCTTGAGCTCCAGGTTCCTTACAAAGCCCCTGACATACCTCCTGACCACAGATTCTGTGGGCCCCTCAGAACACAGTGGGTCCAAGGATCACCGCAAGTTCAGCTGCCTGCTCCCCCCCCCCCCCGCCCTGGGCCAGCCCTCCTGCGGCGTGGATGTTTGCCCAGGTCCATGTTCACTCCTGGAACTCACTTCACATGACAGCCTAGGCTGCCTACAGCCCTGCTAGGGAACCGCCTCAGTTCCTCAGGGTGGAGCCCACAGGGCATCTGGCCACCAGGTGTCACAGGCCCTGCTCCCTCATCCTGCCCGGTGGGCGCTAGGGCCCGGGTGGGGAAAGCGCGGGGGAACCAGAAATCACACTCATTCTCTCCCAAAGTGCCGGGCGACACGCGGGTTTTAATGGTATCAACACCCAGGAGGTCACATGTCAGTTGTGGTGGCAACTGTTTCCAGGGGTGAGAACTGCTGCCTCGCTGGCTGTGACCCTACAGTCTGCGCTGCAGCCTTCAGGACTCACCACCCGGACTGCCCATGGCCCGACCGCCAACCCCACAAAAGACACAACAATTGCACTGATTGACTGACATACACACCCCAAGGTCCCGGCCCCCTAGCACACACCCGGGTCTGTCACACAGCTGCTGAGGGCTTTGGCGTCTGCTGGCAGGTGGTCCAGGGTCGGTCCTAGGGAATAGTGTTTATCGAATGTGACAAAGATTCTTTTACAAACTGGGGTCTGGAAGAGCTACTTCTGGTGCTAAGAGACTCTCGTCTCTATGGCTTCTCAGAGCTACCCAAGTTGGGCCCAGATAACGCTGTGTTGGTTTGTTTATTGGTCAGGAATGTGTAAGGCATTTTGGTAAGTTGAACAGTGACTTCTTTTTCCGCAGGAAGCTCAGACAGATGTTCCCTCCTTCGAGCTGCTGCTGTCGGCCTCCTGTGAACAGAGGGCGGGGGAGGGGCAGGCTGGGCCTAGGGGCCTCGTCCCTACACCACCCTACCTACCACCTTCCACCTTGAGAGGCCCCTGGGGCTGGAGGAGGCACCCGAGGGCTTGGCGGGGCGGAGGACAGCTTTCAGGCATCCCGGGGTGCCCAGCCCTGCCCAACCCCCGAGGGGATGGCCGGCGGCACTCACTGGTCTGTCCAGCTGCTCCTGCAGCTTCTTCACCGTGTCTTTCTCCTTTGCCAGCTGCTCCTGGGTCGTCTTCAAAAGCTCCTGTAGTTTGGTGGCAGCGCGTCCCAGGTCACTGGTTAATTTCTTCTCCTTTTCTAGTCTCTCCTGTGGGTCAAAGGGTTGAAGGGGATCAGCCTTCACGTGACGCACAGCAGGAAGGCCACCTGGCTGCGCACGTGGGGCCAAGGGTGTGAGGACGCGGCCTGCGGGTCACAGGGCTGTGCTTCAGGGTCGGGCACTGGCTGCTGAGCACCTGCCCTGTGGCCAGGGTGATGGAGGAGCTCAGCTTCAGTTCTACTCGATTTAAATCGTCACACTGGAGACTTAGGGATCCCCCCGACCTCGCCAACCTCAAAATTAGGCTGGACACTGCCCGAGGGGCCTCCGGGGGTGACAACGGGGAACCTTGTACCTTGAGCCGCGTGGCCTCCTCCGCCTCTGAGGACCCGAGGGCGCTGCTGCAGCGGAGCTTCTCCAACTCCCCCTGCAGACGACTCGACACGAGCTGAGCCTGGACGGAGCGGGGCAGCGGGTCAGGCCCCATGTGGACAGGAGGCGGGTGACGATGGCGCAGCGACACCCCCTGGGGTGGGACGCGGCTCAACCCCCTAGACCCGCCGCCCTGACCCAGAGAAGCCCCGACGGCACGGGGCAGCCTGACCTCCTCGAACTCGGCTGTGAGCTTCTGCCGCTGCGTCTGCTCGTCCTCCAGGATGGCTTCCGTCCGCTCCAGCTGCAACTTCAGCTGCATGCAAACACCGCAGACATGCTCGGAGCCTGGGGCAGACCCTCCTGGGCACCCAGGGCTCTGGGCAGCCTGAGACCTGCGGCCACATCTTCTGGCTGTACCCAGGGCCCCCTCGACCCTGCCCTGCCTGGGACAAGCGAGCGGGGAGACTTTGTGCCTGAAGCCCCCCTGGGGGAGGCAGGGCCCCGACCCCTGGGAACGGAAGCTGGTATGGCTGAGAAGAGACGCAGATGCAGCCCCTCTGCTGAGACCCCAGGACAGAGGAGCCTAGGCACCGCACGAGCCCTGGCGGCCTTCCCACCCCAGCGAGGCTCTGGGCGGCTGCCGCCCAGATCAGGGGTCTGGATGGCAAGGGCTCCACCAGTGATGCCCCAGCCCCCCTCCCCCCTCCCACTCTGGCGTCCTGCGGAGTCGGGCATCTGGGCAGTGGGGCCGGGAGCTGCGAGTGGCCGGAGTTTAGCCGGAGCAGAAGCTGCCGTCCCTGCCCTCCAGCTGGGTGGAAGGGCCCACACGGCGGTCAGCGATGGCACCTGGGGACGGGCTCACCACCCTAACCTTGATGGGGTCCTGCTCTGCTGAGGGGGCCTCTGGGGGGGCAGCCGGGGACCCGGCTACGTCACCGTCCTCTACGTGGCTCTTCATCTCACTCAACTGCTGCCTGACCTGGAACAGGGAGGGTGGGTTTGTGCCCGGCGTAGCTGGACGCACGCCGCAGGACGGCAGATGCTCTCAGCAGCCAAAGCCCACGGCGGACCTGCTCTGACAACTGTGGCCTGTGTTGGCTCCCATGCAGGTTCCCTGGGGCAGGAGAGCCAGCGCCACGAGCCCTCACCCGAGCCAAACTGTGGCCGAGGGGCCCGCAAGGGGCCCGGGCTGACCCCACATGCATGCTCCGTGGCAAGGCCAGCAGTGCAGAGACCCCCACGCCGGGAGCCAGGTGACCCCCGAGGGATGTGGTATGCGTGGGGCTACGGAATCTGAAGAACGGCAGGCGGCCGGTGGGCTCGGCGCAGACACTGCCGCCTGCCTCCCGCTACCCTCCTGGGTGCGGTCCCCCGTCAGGGCCTTTTGTGGGGTCCCCGACGAGCTCACACTCTTACCTCATAAGGTCCCCTCACCCCTGAGCTCCACTGCCGGGGGGCCTAAGCCCCAGACCTCTGAACCTCAAGTCTGAAGGGACAGCAGTGTCACCCACAAAGCTCGGGTGAAGGTTCCCAGCGGGGATCTGAGGGGGACCCTGACAGCTGCCCCATGAGGGGCGCCCCAAGTGTGTGGGGCCTGACCCTCCAAGTCCTTTCCTCCTGCCAACAGCCCCAAAAGTCAACACCAGACCGCAGAGGCCAGTGACGAGGAGAAACTCGGGGCGTGTTCTCTGCATGTGACCCAGGCCTGGCTTGGACATGGCTTTGGAGAGTGGCCCTCAGACTCGGCACCTGCCCTCGGGGGCGATGGTCCCCGGTCAGGCCCGAACGACCAGAGGGGGCACCCGGGGAGCCAGAGCGTGCACCCAGCGAGGGGGCTGCTCGGTGGATGCTGCTTTGGGAACGCCAGCCCCCCGGACCAGACCTGGGGTCTCCTCGCAGAAAGCCAGACATGTACGTTTTTCACACATACACACAGCACCCCGCGCCCGCTCCCCCCACCCCCCCCACGCCGATGGCTCAGTGTTAACAGCCAACTCATGATTTAATGAAAGACCGTGCAGATCACACGGACTGTGTCTGGCCTCACGGGCTGGTACTGGAACCAGTGGGCCGCCCCCCCCCCACCCCACTACAAGGCCAGGCTGACCTGGCCAAGGAGCGTGGACCAGAGTCACACGTCAAGGCTGAAAACCGGAAGAACCAGAGGCCCCCACGTGGCTGGGAGCTCTGCGAAGCTGTGGACAGGTCACCTGGTACCGCCCAGCGTGGAGCAGGCCGCCCTGCACACTGCAGATCTGACTGACCTGACCTGAGCCACCGCTGGGTGAGGAAGGACCCTAGTCCCACAAGAAGGACCCTAGTCCCACAGAAGGCCACGGGGCAGAAGGACCCCCCCCCAGAGCTCCCAGTGCAGACCTGGAGCCCCGTGGTCCCGGCAGCCACAGGCCCAGTGTGCAGCATGGAGCAAACGTGTGAGGGGCCGTCCACACCGGGCCCACCACAGACCGGCGCACGTCCCCTTTGACGGGACGCAGAAACACACACACCCAACCCCAGGGCACACGCCGGCCACACCAGGTCGCTCACCAGGGCAAGCTCGTCGCTTTGTTTCTGGGCTTCACTCTTGGCTGCATCCAGCTGAGACTGAGATTCTAATAAAAGCTGCCTCAACTTGGACAGAAAACAGACCCGGGTGGTGGGAGAAAAGGAGAGAGAGCCAGTTCCGGTGAGTCAGCACCTCACACCCAACCAAGCACATCCACATGCGCCACCCGGAGAGCCTGTGGGGCGTGGGGGAGGGGTGGGCGCAGGCCCCCAGGAGCTTCTGCTCTTTTTTGAAGACGGAGGAAGGATCGTGTTCAGTACACGCTAGTCTCAGGCCTGCACAAATGTTTGTGGATTGTCTTTTGCAAAGTGAGGCCAGAAGTCGGAGATCGAACCAGGACCGGGGGTGCCAGGCTTGTGCTCTCTGCTCCCCGAGTCAGAAAACACTCAGGTTTAAATGCCTTCCCCGCAGAGATGGTGTCTCCACACCGGGTAGAGATCCTCTCGCTGCCAGGCTGACCTGGCTGCCCCCTGCCCTGGCCGCAGGGCCCCCACCAGGCCCACCTGCGCCAGGACACTCACCCCTGCCACCTCCGTGGCGTAGTTCTGGCACTCGGCGCTCGCGGCCACCATGTGCTTCTCCAGCTCGGCCTCCAGATGTGACGTGTGCTCCCTCACCTGGACACAACACACATCAGGCTCCTCGAGCCGGCCAGCAGGAGGGCACGGGCCACGGGGACAGGGCGCTGGGGCCACCAGGCCCTGGGACAAGGGCTGAGAGGGGCCCCCGTGGCCTGATGGCTACGAGCCAACTGAGGCCATGCAGGGGGGTGCCCCCCAGGCCCAACACCTCCTGAAGAGGCACCCTGGGGCTGCACGTGTTCTCAGACCTCAGCAGCTTTTAGGTTTACTTGCAAGGAGGGTGCGGAGTGCAGCAGGGCCACCCGGCAACCCTCCCACGGTTCATGAGGCCACGGCAGAAGCCATGGTGCACCGGGGCCCAGCCACCCCGAGGTCGTAACAGCTCATTAAGGACAAGCAGGGACGTGCGGTCGGGGAAGGAAAGCCGCTAGAGGAGCCTCTGTAGCAGGATGGCAGCCCTCCGGACAGCACCCGCACGCACCTGATCGGCACTTTCAAGTTCCCCTTTCAGCTTCCCGACAGTCTCTTCGAGATGCTTCACTGTGACCCGCGACTACAAAGCAAGAAGGGGGAGCGCCGTCAAGCACGAGCCCCGGGGGTC
Organism: Monodon monoceros; assembly: GCF_005190385.1. NCBI lineage: Eukaryota > Metazoa > Chordata > Mammalia > Artiodactyla > Monodontidae > Monodon > Monodon monoceros. The sequence continues at coordinate 47,616,517 of NW_021703769.1, read as the reverse complement.
CATCCCGGGATGCACCCCACCTCCCAGGAAGCCCTGTGGTGCCCCCGCTCCCCCCACCCCCAGGTATGACCAGCACCCTCTTCCTTGGAGGTGGGGCTGGGGGTGGTCTCCTCGAGACCGGGACTCAGCTGTCGGTCATTCCACAATGACACTGTTTGTGGCATCACCAAAACCCAGCAAACGTGACTCCCAAGTGACCCAGATAACCCCGTGGGCGTTCCCCCTGAATTGTATGGCATTCTGAGGGAGTGGAGTTTGGGTTCCGAGGGAAGGTGGGCCCTGGGGAGACTGGGGGCCGTGCGGTACCTTCTGGAGCTCCTCCTCCGTGGCGCTCACCCGGGCCTTCCACACCTGTTCCTCCTCCTCCACGCTCTTCTGCAGGGCTTTGAGCATGGCCTCCTGCGGGGACGGCACTGAGCAGGGCCTGGAGGCCCCCCACACACACCCCCGTGGCTCCCCGCAACCCCCCGGCTCAGAGCCCAGAGCGGCCGGCCGTGCGGGAGGAAGGGGTACAGTTCCGGAGGGGGGCCCCCGGCCGGTGTGCGAACAAGGTTGTCAGGACTCTCGTCTCCGGTGGGTTTGCACCAGGTGGGCCTCAGCGTCCCAGAACGGGGAACCCAGGACTGGCCATCGCAGAGGGAGGCTGAGTGAGCATGGCCCCTGGAGTCGCAGGAAAGCGGATTCAAGACGAACGCTGTCCTATCCCTTCCCAGACTGTGCCCCAGACCTTCAACCTGAGCTCACCCCCTTCACCATTCAGCCAAAGAAGCTGGGCCCAGAGAGGGGCAGTGACTCGCCCAAGGTCACAGAGCCCAGGCCTCACCGTCTCGGCCAGGATGCTGCGGTACTGGTCACACTCGGCCTGAAGGCTGCTCTGCGTCTCCTCCGCCTCCCTCAGCTTGGCAGCCAGGTCCTGAGGGTGGAGGGCAGGACAGGGGCCTGCTGAGTCAAAATCCGATGGCCGGCTCCAGGCACCCTCCATCCCGCAGACAGGACAGGGCGCAAGTGACAGTGGCCGCGCTCACCGAGGGCTCCGTGTTCGCTGGTGGCTGCTCCAGCAGCTCTGGGCCTTTCTCTTTGAGCTCCTGCAGCCAGTCAGCGTAATTCTGCGACAAAAACGTGCAAGGTCGGGCGGGACGTGCCCCCCCCCGCACAGGGGTCCCCCGGGAGCTGCCTCCCCTCCTACCTGGCGGGTGGGGACAGAGAGGCCCGGGAGCAGGGCCAGCAGGGCCTCCCTGGTCTGGGCCTCCATCAGGCTGAGCTGCTTCTCCGACTCCTCCTGGGGGCGGGGCGGGAGGGCGGGAGGGCGGTCAGCCACGGAGCTTACGGCAGCCCCGAGGGTTTCCCCCCCAGGAACATGTCCCCAGCCCTTCAGGGGAGGAACAAGGATCGGAGGAGACTAATGGTGGCTCTGTGGGGCCGGCTGGGCGGGGGTGTGTCTAACCTTAGCAGTCAAGTTCCGGCCACCCCACCCCAGGCCTGGCCAACTTTAAACAAACCCAGCTCTAAGGAAAGGGGATGGCAGCACCCCCTACGGGACATGCAGGTTCGCGGACACCTCCCAGCAGACACTCAGGCTCAGGTCTTCTTTCTGAGCGTGTGCATATGGGGGGCGGGGAGTGCAGAGAAGAGGGGTGGCCACCAGGGTCAGGAGCTCCTGCAACCCTGTGGGCGGGAGGATCAGGGCTGCCACGTGCTGAGGGGATAAGGCAGGTCGGGGTCTCGGCTCTCCAACAGCTCCTGGGCCCCCTGCTGCAGCCGCGCTGGCCAGAGCCCCCCTCCATCCTCCCTGATGCTCCCACTCAACGCAAGAAAAAGGAGCCCAAGAAAGCGGGAAGGAGCCATAAGTAAAGCCGAGAAGGACTGCACTGTCCCTGGGGACAGATAGCCTCTCCCCACACCCTGGGGGCAGGGGGGCGGTGCAGATTTCTGGCTGAAAGTCCCCTCTGGTCACCCGTCCCCAGCAGGCTGAGCCTGCCGCCTGCCCCTAAGGGCCCGAGGCCTGGAACGGCACTAGGAGCTCCCGGACTAGAGCCGGGAGTGAGGCTCTGTGTGTGACTTGGGGCCGGCGGTGGGGGGATGGATGGCCGGCAGATGGATGCCCAGCCTGACCACAGCACCACATGCCTAGACTTGAGTCTCAGAAGCCGACCTTTCTCACTCACCCGCTGATCCGTGGCCTGCTATGGGCTCCCGACCTCGTGACCACCATTCAGGTGCCCGGGTCATGGGAGGCCAAGCAAGGGCTGAGGACCCAGAGGCCAGCTCCCTGTCTTTATCTGGCTGTGTGACCACAAACAAGTCAGATGACACCTCTGGTCACAGCTTCTGCATTTGCCACAGAAAGGCCAGACAGGCGCCCAGGTCACTTCTGGGGAGTCTAAGTGTAGCTCCCCAGCTCCGCCTCTCGGAGGCCTCATCTGACACACCCTCAGGCTTCCTGGGAGGCTTGTGAAAGTTGCTGCAAAGCTCATGATAACAGGACAGACATTAATTCTGCATTGGGGGTGGGGGGCGGGAGGGAGAGGGAGGGCAGGCCTGGCCAAAGCCAGTGGTGAGGCCCCGCCTGCTCGTGCTGCAGCTGCAGACCATGTCCCGGCCAGGGCCCTGGACACTGACCCACCCGTGCTCCCCCGACCTGGGCCTGAGTGCTTGCTACTAAAGACTGTCCTTCCCCCAAAGCTCAATCACGGAGCCCCTGGGCCAGGACCGCAGGGGGCCTGAGAAAGCAGACAAACGTCAGGGGAGAAGAATTAACACGAGCGAAGTCCATGAACAGACCCAGCTCGGGGCCCCCATGGCCTCCGAGGGCAAAAGGCCCAGCTGAGAAGCAGGAGACAAGGGCTCACCGCTCCCCGCATCTCGGGGAGAAATGCGCGGCGGGAGGGCAGGAGGGCGGGCAGGAATACGCAGCGGCCGGGCCCTGGGTGGACTTCTGAGACGCCCTGAGGCTGGGGCTGCCCTGCACGCAGTCTGTGTGGTGTGCTGAGCTGCTAGACCGAGGCGAGCCCAAGGCCGACGCTGACCTTGGCCTGGGTCAGGGACCGCAGCTTCTCCTCACAGCCCCTCTCGGCCGAGGCCAGAGCCTCCATTGCCTTCCAGTTCTTCTCTCGGAGGTCCTGGGAGGAGAAGGGAGACGACCAGTCAACAACCAGGCTGGTGTCCACCGGGCGGGCGAGCCCTCTCCGACCCATCTCTGGACCTCACAGGCCACTCCGGGCAGCACTGGCGCCAGGCTGCTCTCGGGTGGCTGGGGCCTGCGGGCGCCTTTCGGGGAGACTGATCTGCAGGAGCCGGACACGTGTGTGTGTGCGTGTGGGGGGGGGGGGGGGGGGGGGGGGGGGGGGGGGGGCGGGGGGGGGGGGGGGGGGGGGGGGGGGGGTCTGGCCTGGGTCGGGGGGATGCAGCCGAGGCTCCCATGCGCCCACCACAGAGGAGGCGCCCTAGAGCCCCCTCCTCACGCCAGGCGACCACATGATCAAGCCGACCCAGTGGGAGTCAGGACCCCCGAGCCCCCCCACGGGGAGCAGCCGGACGGGACAAGGAGAGGCCCCGAGCCCCCTCCCCATCCACACGGCAGGCGGCCCCTCGACACTCACATTGTTCTTCACTTTCTGCTGCTCAACTGCCTCCTTGAGCTCCGTGGCCTCCTTCTCCAGACACCACACCTGCGACTCCAGCTCCATGAGGCTGAGGGGGGATGGCGGCGTCACTGCCGGGCTCCAAGGGCCCGCGGCCGCCATAGGCCCTGTCTCGGGGCCCCTTTCTCTGCCCCGGAACACCCGTGGGGCCTGGGGCTGCGGTCAGTCCCCTCCCCAAGCCGGCACAGGCTTCAGGGGAGCCTCAGCAGCCACCGGGGCCGCTCCCCTGAGGGCTGGGGGCCCAGAGGCCAGCGCTGTCCCACTTGGTGGCACTGGCTGCGGGGACGGCAGTGGTCAGAGCTGCCACAACGGCCAGCGCGTGGACACGCCCCGGACAGTCAGGTTTCCAGGTGCTCTTTCTTCTGCTGAACTGAGCCTGGTCCCACTCTGTCCCGCAGCACGCATCGGCTGGCCCTTCCCTACGGCCACAGCTGCCCTCGAGACTGGGCTGGGCCTCCTCGGAGGACGCCGGGGCCGGAGGCTCGGGTGGCACCGTGGCCGGCACACCCATCAACTGCATCCCTGCTCTCGGCGCTGGGACCGTCCTGTGTCCAAAACCTAACTCTGCTGAGACCCGAAGGCTCCCCCTCAGTCCTGCGCCTGGGCTCCAGGGAATCAGCCCGAGACGACCCCGGATGCGTGCGGCTGGCAGGCCGGGGGGGGCCCTCTTTTCACACTTCTCTCCGGACTCGAGGCCCTGCGGCTCCGTCCACCCCATCACCCGGAAAGCGAGGGGTGGACGCTCTAGAACTGCTCTGGCTGCTCTGAGGAAGACGCTTCAAATGGACACTTAATACGTCACCTTCTGCGTTAAGATTTAGGACAGGAAAGCCCCGGGGTCACACAAAAGCTGACATCCAGAAGCCGCCAACGCCGACTTGAAGCAACACAACACGGCCCCTCTGGGAGCAGAAGGAAGCCCGTCTGAGGATGCCCCCGGGGGGGACACGTTCGTATTTCTCACCGGGGGCCGGCAGTACACCACGCTAAGGAGGTGCATGAGGACCAAATAACCTCAGCGAGGCTGTGTGTGCTGCCCGCTCTGACGCCCCCGAGCACCATCTCATTTTCATTCTAAGTACCATTTGCACGTGGCCTTGAAGACGGCTGTCGACTTCTTGGATGTTGGTTTCAGGCCACAGGACCTGACCCCACCCTCAAAGCTCCACTGGGACCCCTCGCAGCTTCTCCTCAAGCCGCCGGCATTCTGCACCAGCGCTGGCCCCGCGCACACCCCTGCAAGAGCACCCCCAAAGGCACGAGGCCCCGAGGAAGAAGGCACAGCAGGCCGGTGGCAAGGACACGCTGACAGTCGCCCCCCTTGGTAGCTACGGCCCGAGTTCCAGAACATCTGGGGCCGGATCACTCATCCCCACCCCAGAACACGATGGCCTGGCCTAGACGCAACTTCCAGATAAACAGTCTGAGAAGGAAATTTAAAAAAACCCTAATTCTGCCAAACATCTACATGATGCAAAAAGCTAGAATCAACCCTGCTTGCAGCATGACTTCGGTAACTAGCAGTTAGCTGTGCAGTCCCAGTAGCTGATCGCAAAATACAAGAAGCAAAACGCTTAACAAACACCTCTCTACCCTGGCAAGTGCCGTGAGGAACAAAGTTTGCGCAAAGCTTTCTGGAAAGGTGCACGGAGAGGGTTTCCTTCTGAGTCTCCAGCAAGATGCTTTGGGGCCGCCCTGAGGCCGGCTTCCTTCCCCAGCCCCCAAACCCGAGCCCAAGGCCACGGAACATGGGCCGTGGCCTGGGGAGGCGCTGGGGAGGGGGCTCACTGGCAGCAGCAGCCGAAACAAGGGAGGTTGGTCAGTGGACGACCCAGGACATGACCGACCACCTGCATGCTTAACCCCACGTGGCTGCCCTGGGGACCCCCAGCCACGGCAGCCAGGGCCACCCCCCTCCCCCGAGCTCATGGACATCTGCTGAGGGACACATACCCAGAGCCAAAGGTCCTAGGACTTCCAGCCCCCTGGCTTGAGGAGCCCACCAGATCTTAGCAACAGCAAACACACAGTCCAAGCAGGCCTGGGGCTGGGCCAATGAAGTCACCCGGCATCAACCCTGCGACCTGGTCAGCTGTGAACCGCACCGCATCCCAGATCTGTGCAAAAGCCCGGGCAGCCTCCCGGGTTCTCCACTCTGGGCACGTAACCACTTTCCCGTTTGGGTTACAACTTCAGCTCCTAAATTCCCTCGCCCTGTGACGTGGAGAGAACACCCTGACCAGCCGGTCCTTCCCGGGGAGAGAAGGATGGATGGACGGATGGACAGCGAGGCACATCCCCCTGCCGAGGCGCAGCCACTCTCCCCACAGCCTCGCTCCTCGAGGCAGGAGCTCCCTGCAAAGTGCCCTCTTCCCTGCCCAGCCTGTCCTCGTCCTCGAGGTCACTGGAGGGATGGGGAAAGGCAAGGCGTCTCAGAGGGCTCCTCCCTGGGACCCCCGCACCCAGGCCATGGCCCCTGCCTCCTCTTACCGGGCCTGCTGCTGGTTGGCCTCCTCTCGGCTGGCCTGGAACGAAAGACAGAGCCCTGAGGTCACCACGAAACCACCTCGCACGACAGGTCATCAGGGCAGGGCCCCTGTGGGGTGGGTGGGGGCGCTCCCAGGAGGAGGTGCAGCTGACCTGGGCATCCCGGGCCTGGCTCGCCTCCAGCAGGGCCTCGATGGAGCGGATCCTCTCCGTGAGCTGTGAGTTTTGCGCCTTGGCCTCGTCCAGCTGCCCGTGGACACTGCTCAGCTCCTCGCACCTGCTCCTCACCTCAGCCTCGGAGGACTGCAGCTTGCCGTGCAGCTCTGCGGGGAGGGAGGCCGGCGGGTTGCAGGGTGCGGGGAAGGCCGGCACAGGTGCCCCATGCTGCCCAGTGCACGCCCACGGGCTTCCAGGCACTCCCCTGACCCCCGGGTGTCCCATTAGCTGGTGGAGAAAGTCACAGCCTGGTTTCCTTCTCAAGGACTCACTAGGATAGAACAGAACGCCCCTGGATCACTCAGGAAAAGATGGAAAACTGAATGGGCTCCTGTTGCAGTTTCTAAAACCTTACTCTCTGGGAGATGGGCTCACGTCGCTGAGACCAGAGGCAGGGGGGCGCCTCAACGTGCCCTCCCTCGGTGACCTCCGCTAAGCCCCACCACGGCTCTGAAAGTCCTCCACGTGTGCCTGACTCCAAACGGCGGCCCGGCCCTGGTCTCCTCCCTGAGCCCTGGCTCAGACGCCGGCCACGTCCACACGCAGCTCTGCTCAGACCTCCTGGTCCCCTCGCTGTGGCTGTTCTGCTTTCCTGTGCCCCCACCTCTCACTCATCTACCAGGCTTGTGGATCCAACATCCACTGCCTGCCGAATCCACCGGCGCCTCCGTGGCTGCCTGGGCCCAGCCCAGGTGCCTTTGGTCCGACGACTGCAAGGCCCCATCCCTGGTCCCCACCGGGAGCCGGAGCGTCCAGAAGTGCAGATGGGATCCCGCCAGCCCTGCCCGTGCTCCCAGCCCCCTCAGCACTCCACACGGCCCCTGAACTCTTCAAAGGAGGGTGGCCCGGCCCTGCCCGTCTACCCCACACTAGCCACTGCCTTCTTCTCCAGTCTCGCTTGCTGACCTGCATCTGTTTCTTGTACAGGCCAAGTTCAAGTTCACTCCCATTCTCAGGGGCCCCTTCGCGGTTTCTGTGAGGCTGGCCTCTCCCCATCATCCAGACCTTGGGCTTAAACATCCCCTTCTCCCCAGAGAGGCCTCCCCTGACCACTCAAAGCCACACCCGGCCCATCATAGCAGGGGTCAGCAAACTAGGCCCTTGGGCCAACCCAGCCCACAACGTGTTCTTGAAAATAAAGCTTTATTGGCACGCAGCCAGGTCTGTCTGTCTAGGGTGGCTTTTGCACTATGGCAGCAGAGCTGAGCAGTTGTGACAAATACCATTTGGCCTACAAAGCCAAAAGTATTTACTGCCTAGCCCTTCACAGACACAGCTTGCCGTTTCTAGGACCTGCTCTCGGTCACGCTGCCTACCTGAAGTCTGTCGACATGGATCCACCTACTGTGCCCGTCTCTCCTGCCAGAACGCGGCCCCAAGCCCGCTGCTTCACTCCCGGCCAAGCCCCGGGCACCCACAGGAGTGCTCGGCCCCCAGCAGTGGCTCCAGAAGTACTGGTGAGCCCTCATTGGCACGGTCTGCCCTGCTTCTCTAGGGGCCCTTGGTGCCCTGGGTTTCGTCACCACCTCCCGTTTGAGAAGGTGACTTGTGAGCACAGGGGGACCATAAACCCACCTTCCAAATCTGGCCTCCAGGCCTGACTGGGCTGGAAGAGAAGGCTGGCAGCAGCCCCAGGAGCATCACAGCTCCAGGTGGGCCCCACAGCAAGTGACGCCGAAGGGGCAGCATCTTCCACCTTGAGCCCGCCCCCGTATCCCACCCCACAGGCCACACCCCCACAGGCTCCACCCCCACCCCCATATCCAGCCCCACAGGCCCCGCCCCCCACATTAAGTCCTCCGCAGCCCAGGCCTGACCCCGAGCACCCCCGGCACGTCCCCTGACGGGTGGGGAGTCAGGGGTCCCGGCTGCCCTCGCCACCCCCACCACGGAGCTGGCCCCCACGCCGCCCTCACCGGCCATCTGCTGCTGCTGCTCCCGGGCCTTCTCGGCGTCCGCCCGGAGGCTGGCATGGCTGGTCTGCGAGCGGCACAGCTCCCGGCTGACCTCATCCAGGCGCTTCTGCAGGGCCTCCTCGCTCTCCTTGTGAGACGCCTGGGGGCCGGTAGAGGGAGGAGGGCCGGGAGGATGCGGCAGGAGGTGGGCCCTGAGCCGGCTCTGCCGTCTAGAGCTCCTCACACCCTGCCATCCTGTGCCGATGACTTATATAAGCCTCCTGGATTTCCAGGTCAGTTCACCTGCTAGAAAAGGCCAAGAGGCCACCCTGGACCCTGAAGAGCGGGCTCCTGGGGAAGAGGCCTCAGGTGAAGGCAGGACAGCCCCAGAAAGGCAAAGGCCCATTTTCACCTGAGTGTGGCACAGGGAGAGGCTTCCTACAAGCTAAACGTCCAGCCTGAGCTGGAGATTTCCCGAGGGGGCCTGGTAAAGGTCATATGGTTGTTAGGCAGTTCTGGGCAAGGCATCCATGTGTGTCAGTGTGGTTAATCCCCAGCCACCCCAAGACACAGGTACCACCACCACACCCACATTACAGGTGGGGAAACTGCACCTCTGAAATCCGGGCCTCACTATCAATACCACGGGGACTCTGTGACCTCAGAGAGAGGAGATGCTCGCGGCCTGGGAATTCCTGGCTACAGTGATGGTGACAACCCGGGCGCCAGAAGGCTCCAGCCCCGGAAGCACCAGGGCCACCCGACAGCCTTCAGAACATAACCACCAGGCCCTCCCCAGGGGCTCTGATCTCACTGCTCAGGGTGGACCTACTTCACACCAAGTTATCCATCTCAATTCCACCCAAACAATCCAAACTTTGTTTATTTGTGCCTGTTCTTAGGCACACACACAGCAGTCTTACAATTTCGTGTCTGTCGTTCTAATCCCTTCCATAAAACAGCCCCACTGCCCCACACGCTACAGCCGAGAGCTTCAGTGACTGAGCAGAAACAGGTGCAAGGCTGTGTGGGTCTCCAGGGTTTCCTTGTCCTCCAGAGAAGTTACATGCACAGAGGTATGACAACTGCCCCACGCCTGGTCACCCTGCCCCGAAACAGGCCAGCTGGGGGACGCAGCACTCGTCGGGCCAATGAGCAGAGAGGCCCCGAGACTGAGGGGCCCACTGGTTGCTGCCCAGCGCCTATGGGGCAGGGAGGGGACAGTCTTCCTCCCTCTGGACAACAGGCGTCCCCCTGGGAAAATACGAGCTTCCGGGCCACATCCAGAGGCTGAGAAGAGAGAACACCCACCGGGCCTTGAAGCCAGAGGCCGCGCCCGCCGGCCTGCCTGCGGCCGGAGCTGTGACACCACACGTGTGGCAAGTGTGGGACGGTGACTGCTCTGGGGCTCAAACCCTGGCTGTGGGTGAACTGGCGGAGTTGCTGAACTTTGTGCGTCCAATTTCCTTCTGGGTAAATGACAGGTAATAACAGTATCTACCCCATAAGGTTGCAATGAGAATTGCCTGAGTTAAGCTTGTAAACGTTCAGAACAACGCTTAGCACACAGAAAGCACCCACTCTATGCCGACCAGATATCACTACTAACAAGGCCAAGGTCGAGGGTTCCAGCCCCAGCCCTGCCTGGGTCCACTGCAGTCACAGTCACAGCTGAGAAGGGAGGACCCAGGGAGGCCGCGCGTAGAGCCTGGCGGGCAGGATTCACGGGCACCGAGGTGGCTGCCCCCGAACTCACCTGCAGCTGCAGGACCTGCTTCTCAAAGGCGGCTGCCTTGGCCTCCAGCGTCTTCCGCTGCTGCTCCTCCTGCCGTGCGGCCTCCGACTTCTCCACCAGCTCCTTGCTGACCTTGCCCAGCTCCTGCCGGAGCTTGGCCAGCTCTGCATTCTGCCTGCGAGACAGTCAGGAGGCCCCGCATGACGGACAGAAGAGGGCTCAAGTCAGCTCTCGCCAGCCCCGAGCCGCCCCGGGAGATGGGACCGGAGGTCTGAGCCCTTCCTCCGGGGCACCTGCTCTTTCTGAAGTAGCTGCCCGTCTTGGAGCCCCTCTGAGGCCCTCTATATAATCAGCCACGTGGGTGTGACGTGTTTTGTTGAAGATGCTGTTTTACAAACACGGTGGAGGGACCAGCAAAAGCCAAGGGCAAAATGTGCACTAAAGCAGCCCACGGAGCCCCTGACAGAAGTGGCTGATTCCTCACGGCTGGTCTGGGCCCAAATGAGCCCTGGGATGCTGCCCTGCAGGACCGGGGCCGGCGGCCCGCTCGAGTCCACACGCTGGATTCACTGGCCGACTGGACCACAGCCAGGCAGGGAAAGAGGTTGCAGCATCTTACACGAGACCCCGCAATGCTGCACAAGAGCGGGGTCTCAGGACCAGCGAGGAGGTTCAGGAGTGACGGAAGATGTGACTGACAGCAAAAGGGGCAGCTCCGGACCCGCCTTTCCCAGCATGAGGAGGTCGTCAGCGTGCAGCCTCCTTCACAGCACAAAAGACACCTCTTCACGGCAGGACTGACCGTCCAGCCAAGAGACAGTACCAGACCAGGTGAAGGCGACAGAGGAGACGGTCCACAGCCCTGAGAGGCAGGAAACCTGGCCAACACCAGCTCTGCCCTGCTGCCTGGGGAGGGGAGATGTGGGCTCCCCGTCTGCACGGGGGAGGCCGCCCCAAAGCCCTCTGCGGGGCCCTCAGTGCACGCTTTCCAGGGCCAAGATTCGAGACTGGGGAGCCCACGCGAGGCTGGACTCCAGTACCAGGGATGGGGATGGGGGTGGGAGGCCAGCTGGGTGGCCCCTTGGGACCGACATGAAGCTCTGGGAGGGACGTGGGGACACCCGTCCCACACGGCAGAGTGTCCGCAAGCTGATGGGGTCAGCAGCCGCAACTCAGGGCCAGGCTTTACAGCTGTGCCCAGGATGGAGCCAGCAGTGGACCCTACGTGAGAAGGAAGCCAGTGTCCCTCCGTCCCCACAGTCACCTTCTGCCGTGACTGCTGAGGAAACCGCAGCCCCAGACCATCAACCTGCCAGCAGGTCAGGACGGAGATGAAGACAGGGACCCCTGAGAGAAGGGACCAGCGAGGAGGGTGGCCGTCAACCTCACTCCGAGTCAGTGGGGCCGCCAGGAAAAGCAGCCTTGTGAGCACAGGCTTCGCTCCCGGTGCCGCTTGTGGGTGACACTCTTCCCACCTGCCCTCCCGCTACGGGCGCCTGCTCTCTCTGCTCCCGTCAGCCTCCTCTGGGGGAGAGGGGATGGTCTGGGGATAACAAGCACCCCAGAAATCCCTACATGACACCCCGGATGAGAGAAGGCAAAGAAACGGGAACCAAGAGAAAATGCAGTGGGGCTTCCTCCTGGCCAGCCTGCTGGGGCGGTGGTGCTGAAACCAGGGACACAGAAGACCCTGCCCCCTGGGGAGTGGCCTCTGCCGGCTCACGGAGGCCTCCCGGCTTCAGCTCCTGAGCGGCAGACGTCCCCTCCTGCACAGGAGACCTGACCAGGGGGATTCAAGGCACTCAGGCCCACGGCAGGGCCCACACCACACCAGACCCTCATCTTGGATGGTCAGCCTGGCTCTGATACTCTGGGCCAGAAGCAGGGACACTGTGAAAATAGACATGAAAAAGTATCTGCTCTCCCAGCAAAGCCAGGACCTGAGGGGATCTGGTGACACGGATGCCGGGCATGGGCTGGAGCTCACTAGCCCTCCCAGGGCCTGACCACGCGAGAGGTCGCCGGCCACGTGTTGAAGGCTCACGGAGGGACCCTGCTCACTCCGGGCCCTCGGGGAGGTGCCAGGGTCCGGCCAGGGGCGCAGGGCTTACTTGCTCTCCACCTGGCTCGTGGCCTGGTTCAAGGCGTCCCTCAGGATGGAGTTCTCCTGCTGCAGGCGGGCCAGCTGCGTGTTGGGGCCATTCTCCAGCTGCTCCTGGAGCGTCCGGATCTGAAAGGTCATCCAAGGGGCATCAGAGGCCGCTCGGCCTGACAAAGAGAGCCACCTCGGAGCAAGGTCGGCAAGACCCCAGCCCGCAGACAAGAGCCCGGAGGGCTCCGCCTTCTCCCCCTGAGGTGGGGAGGCCCCCTCAGAACAGGGGCCGGAAGAGTGCAGAGCCGAGCACTCAGCCCAAAGCCCCAGATGGAGCTGGTGCGCTCTGCCCCGGCCGAGGCTCTGAGACCCAGCAAAGGGCCACAAGCCACAGCCTACGGTTACCCCGAAGATGCCCGTTTCCTGCCCTCTGACCCCCTGTGGCGCGGCCCGCCGGAAGCGGAGTGCAGGGCTCTGACTGTGCAGGCCAGGGCTGGCCCGGCCCTCCGCTGGGGCTGTGCGGTTTTTCGGGCCTCTCGTTTTATGGCGTTCTCCCAACCTCAAGTGGAGGAGGTGGAGCCGGCATGACTCCAGGGTCATGAAGAGGCTGCGAACTTGACCCATGGGCCCCCAGGGAAAAGGATGGAGCGCTGACCACTTGGGACCAGAGTGCTTTCAGACAATGCCCTTTAAAATGTGCATACATCTTCCTGGTTATTAACGTTAAACACACACACCATCTGGCCAGGTGAAACAACCCTCCCCCAAACAAACGCGATGGTGAGGGCCCCGTCCGCGGGCATCCGTGCCCGCCCTGCTGCCCACCTTGCCCTGCAGCTGCTGCACCTCCTGCACATGTTCCCGGTAGCTGGCCTGCATGCGCGCCTGCACGGCCGTGATCTCCTGCTCCCGGGCCACCAGCTGCTTTTTCACTTTGGCCTCCCCGGCTGCTGCCTTGGCCTTTTCCGCTGCCAGCTCCTGGGAGAAAGCAGAGGGCAGAGAGGCTGGTGAGGCGGGCGGGGGCAGCTTATCAGATGAAACCAAGACCATCATGACCCGGAACATGACCTGGGGCCAGGAGGAGCCTGATCGCAGAGCCACAAGACCCCCGTCCTGAGCTCTCGGACAGACGGGAGCAGCCACAGCAGAGAACGAGCAGGGGATGAGGAGGGACCCCCGGAATCCCTGCCGGCCTGACTGGTGGAGGGCTGGCCATCAGGCCTTGAACACAGTGGGCACAGTGGATACAGGCAGGAGCTGGGCAACATGGCATCCTGTCCCTGGGCTCTCCAGGGGCACTGGCTGAACCCTGCTGGGATTACAACACCCTGGTTTGGCTCAGTCCCCGACAGCCAGGCCCTAGAACGCCCTCTTCTACTTGAGTATCTCTGTCAGGACTGACAAGGCAGCAAGCCTTGATGGCCGAGGGGTCAGCCCACTCCTAGAGGGCCTAGGTCCCCGTGGACAGCCGCTCGGTCCACCGCCCTATCCCTGGAATGTCTGCTCCGGTCAGTGGCAGATGCCCACAATGAACGTGGGATGCGGGGCCTGGGGACCCAGAGCCTCAGGCAGGGGCAGAGCGCAGGGTGGGAAGGGCTGGCCAAAGGACGGGGTCTCCATCATCGCAGATGGAATGGCAGTGGACAGAAACAATGGGGGAGCAGGAAGTGATAGTGTGAGGAGGGACCCGTGCACCGGCCCCCGGGCGGAGGTGCTCTCTGTCGAGGGGGCCTCTAGCCAGACTGGGGCACAAGTCCCATGAGATTCAAGGCCCCTCCCCGTCCTGGGCAGTGGACCAGAGAAGCGGGAGAGCCTCCTCTTCTCCAGGCCGGGATGCTAGGGAGGTCTATCCCAAATGGCCAGAGGGCCCCTCCCGTCTGAGATGGGACAGAACTGGAGGCCAGGGAAGGGCCGGGCTGAGCGGGTGGCCGCTGGGTGCCAGGGCGGCTCTGCATGCCTGGAGTTCCCTGGGACCATCCGGGACCCCTGGCCCCGCTCTTCAAAGAAATCCTCTTCCTGGCTGTGCCCAGGGCGAGGGCCCACAGGGGCAGAGGCCACTCGGACACGCATGTGTCTCGTTCCTTCAGTCCTCTCAGTAAGGCGAGGCTCCCCATCTCTGGTTTGAAGCTGAGCTCACAGAGCCTCGGGGAGGACACGCTTTCGAAGGCCAAGAGCAGCCCTAAGCGACAGGATGGGCAGGAACCTGGGGCCTTGTGGGCCCACGAGGGTCCCAGAAGGGATGGTATGCGAGGTGCCCCTCCTCTGGCTGAGCTGGCCGCTCGGCGGGGATTCAGGGCTCCGGCAGGCTTCCTCTGACCCATGCCTGCCACCCTACCCCAAGCAGAACAGAGGCCCCTAAGTACACGGTCCAGCCCCTGATGAATAATCACGGCCACACAGAGGTGGCCCTCCGCCCACCATGCCGGATGCCCGGAGGCTGAGCATAGGTCTGGGGAAGGCCCTCCCCACCCTGAGCAGGCTTCAGGCAGTTCTGGGCATCCACCCGGCTCAGGGTGTAAGGATCCCAGTCTCCTGGGACAGGGTCCCAAAGCCACCAGGATTCAATGGGATTTCCCTTCCTTTTGCCCTGGGACTTTTTAAAGGCAAAGAAAGGCCAGATTTTCCTCAGGGTATCTGTTTCATCCTCCACAGCTTCTCTTTCTTCTAGGGGCACAGAATCCCAGGACTCCTCCTGTCTGTCAAATTCTTAATTCAGTTGCAATGGTCAGACTTATTTTCTTGAAAGGCACACCTGCTGCTGGGGGCCGGAGCCCCATTTCCTCTGACTGAACTGAGAGGCACCGTCGCGACACCACCAGCCCAGAAACTCATTCTGCTCCCCAGGCCGAGCGGGCCCTGCACCGTGAATCTCCCGAGGTGGCTGAGGCGTGGACTGGAGCACCCCCGCCCTGAGAGTCTCCTTGTCCACGGAGGATTCAGAGCCCAGCCTCTCGGGCCCGAGTGAGGACAGGATGGGGTCCAGCCCAGAGTGTCACCTCGGGACAGAGGCCCCGGTGCCCAAGCAGATGACAGCTGGAAAGACGGTTTTCCAGAAGGACGGCTCTGGAGCCACGTGTGGTTCCTCAAATCCCTGAACATGTCCCCGAAGACGCTCAGAAACCAGGATGGAGGTCTCAGGACGCCCGAGCCCGTGAACTGGTGCCCGGAATGGTCTTTGAACCCAACTCTGTTGACTTCACCCACTTGCAAGGTGCCCACTTAATCTGGCAGACAGTCCACACGGCCTCTGTGTCCTTTAGCCACAGATCACAAGAAAAGGAATTCACCAAAACCTTCTTTTGCAACCATAAAAACTTCTGTACAAGGACAAAGAAATTGTGACGGGAACTAAACAAGAAACGCGGATCCTATCCACCCCCCAGCTCCTGGGATAATCAAGTTAGTCGGAACTTCTACATTCTCAGAAGTTTCTCATATAACTTTACTCAATGGTGCTAGGCTGGAAGACGTGGCACAGCAGTGGAATCCCCTCCACTCTGCTTGAAACTCTCAATAGACAAATGCAGGGACTCAGCATCCATGGACTCCAGGGCACAGAAGGACAGATGGCGATGCCTGGGCCTCAGTGGCCCCTGCCAGACAAGGTGACCTCTGAGCTGAGACAGGAAAATGGGGGCCCCGCCCTGGAGGGCTTCCTGAAGGAGGGGGCTCTTTCCAGTGAGCCAAGCGGTGAAGGGCACTCGAGGCTAACGCAGGAGCACCAGAGGCCCCGGGGAGGCAGTGAGGAGCAGGCGTGTCGGGGAGCAGACTCGGGTCTGAAGATTGGGAGCCACCTGCACTTGAAGAGGCGGCCCTCCCAGGGCCGCATAAGCGCTGAGAGCCCGTGAAGACCCCCTGCGGCTCAGGCAGGAGGATGCCGTGGGGGAGGCAGGGCCCCAGCTGGACGCACTGCCAGACGTCTTGCCTTAGGGCCAAGGCCTGGAGCCCCAGGGGCTGCGCCTGTGTCTCATGGCCGGGAGGCCGTGCCTGGGCAGGGCTGGAAATGCGTCTGGTCGGGGAGGGGGAGGGCGAGGGGCAGGGCGAGGGGGAGGGGGTCTGTGGGTCAGCTGCGCTAGGGTCTGGAAACTCAAGTAGCCGCCCCGGAGGGGAGCAGCAAGTGTCCTACACAGGCAGCAGCACCTAAGGGGCTTCCTGTTGCAGGGTGCACCCCCCACCCCACACCTGCTGTCCAGCCCGAGGTGGCCGGAGACCCCAGCAATAGCCACCATCACCGTCAGAGGCTGCACCTGCTCACTCATGACACGTCCAGCCCACCCTAATCTCAGGGGCCAGCACGAGGAACTGGCCGGGGAGCCACACAGCCACCAGCCACAAAAACAGTCACTCCCCTTTCCTCTCACGTGAGCTTTATTTTGGGGTCAACACATCTTCTCAGGTTGTCCAAAAAGAGAATACAGAAAAACAGCCCCCAGAACCACAGACTCCACAGTCGCTGCTGGCCGCGGGCCCTTGGGGCAGGAGGCCTGTGACTCACAGCCCACTTCCATGGGGCAGAGGCTCCTGGCCTGGGACGCGCCAGCAGCCGGGCAGAAAGGGAAGCGCAGTCGGCTCTTGGGAGCAGGGTGAGTGGCTCTGCCCGCCCTGCATCCAATCAGCAACCCGAGGCCGCGGGGGACACTCCCGAGAGAGAGGACGAAGGCCACCGGACAGGAGGCTGCACTAGGGGAGGCCTCAGAGACTGGCCTTCCCCTTCCGCCTCCTGGGTGGAGCCTGACCAGGAGCTACCACGGCAAAGCCTCGTCTTCCGCTCCCGCCGCCCATCTGTCCCCCACTGAACAAACCTTCCCGTCTGGCCTAGAGCCGCGGCCGTCGCTCAGGACAAACTCTGACGCCTTGTGAGTGAGCGACGCAGGCGCCCAGACGTGTGGGATGTTCCGAGGACCCAGCCGCCTCCCTGCGCCCGCTGTCCCGCGGAGGAAGCGGGGACAGGGCGAGGGCCACGCAGGGCGCGATGCTGGGAAGGACAGCTTAAACGGGGAGGGACCAGCTTTCTGCAGGGGACCCGGACCTCCTCCTCACAAGGAGCGGCCGCGTGCCGACCCCTCCTGAACGAGGCCCCCAGCCCGTCGGGGCAGCACGGGCCCTCGAGACCAGTGTTCACTGGGTACATATGTGTCACGTGCTGAACCACCACGGGACCGCTCCCCAGACAGCGGAGAAGGGGCAGCAGCCCCGCTAAGCCCTCCCCACGGCTTTCTGCTCCAATTCTCAAGAAAAGACCCTGGGACCCACCGTGCCCACCCTCCTCTCAGGGCATCACCCTAAAAAGACGGGGCCACAACCGCAGGGCCGACTGTCCCCTCCAACCCGTGCATTCCCAGTCCCGAGAGGGACCCCGCTGTGCAGGGGTCCTCACGCAGCCACAGCCCCCGGGCCGACCCGGCGCCGGCCCTACCTTGTTGAGCTCCCTCAGTTTGCTCTTGGCGGCGGCCGCGTCCTCCTGCTCTGTGGCCAGCAGCTTCTCCTTCTCTTCCAGCTGGCGTTTCAGAATCGCCACGGGGTCACCCTTCTGAGTGGCCTAGAGATGCCCACAGAGCCGCGTTAATGGGGTGGGCAGACGCCTAGTTTGAGACTCACCCCATCAGACCCCGACCCAAAAGCAGAGCGGCGGCCTGATGGCGCACGAGCGGTGCCATCCCGACGGCACACACTTCTGGGGGCGGCCCCCGCCTCTGCCGCCCGGTCGGCCAGGCCTCGGGCCCAAAGCTCTGGACCCCTGGGGTAGTTGTGGGAGCATGGTTCTTCCCTAACCCCGGTCGATGGTGGCCAGGGCCTCTTCCCGGCCTGCTGGGGGCCGTCGGCCATCGTCCCTGGCTTGGTGCCCATCCCTCAGCTGCTGGGGGCGGCCTGCAGGCTGCCAGCTGAAGCCTGGAGGCCCGGGCACGGGGTGGGGGTGGGGGGTAGGTACCTGGGGACAGCGGCCTGAGCTGAGTTCAGGCCTCTCTTGTTGGAGGGGAGTGGCCACCTTGACCTCCGGCCACTTCAGGCCCAGAAGACGGCCCAACGCGCACTGAGCGAGGAGCTCCTGTGACCGCAGGGCCCGTCACCACTCAGCAAGGGCTAGGGCGGGGTGGGGGGGCGGTGACCCAGTGGCCTCAGGACACTCCCAACATCTCTCACCACTGAGGTGCCACAAAATCCTCCAGCAAAATTACCTACAATTCCAGCTGTTTAAGGAACAACCATGCCCCACGGCACCTCCTGGGGCAGCTCGTGGCCACAAGCACCAGACAGAAAGAAACCAGGGAGACAAACACCCTCCTTCCTGAGCCCGAGCCCCGGCCACAAACCAGCGGATCCCACCTCCTGGCCCCCCAGACGCCCCGCCCCGGCCCGTAACAGCCCTCCTGCTGCGGCGGCTGGGCTGCGGCTGAAGCAGAAGCATCTGCGGGTGATTCACGCAGCCCAACCTGGGGAAGGGCAGAGTTTCCCCGAGAGGCAGGTGGAGGTGTTCCAGGAACACTCCGCGCAGCTTGTCAAGTCGGGTGCGGCCGGCCTGCGGGGCACCATCCAGGGGAGGCCGGGGCCCAAGACCAGGAAACCACTGCCACTCACTGGCCCCTGGGGTGGGGGGAGGGCCCACCTTATGCCACGTGTCCTGGACAACACCTGCTTTCTCAGACAGGATCTCGATGAGCCGCTGGGCCTCGCCCTCGCTGAACACCATGCTTCCGACCGTGGAGACCAGCGTCTTGTAGGGGAGGCAGAGCGGGCTGTCGGTCTCCGGGGGCCCTGCACAGAAGGGAAGGGGCAGGGACTCACACTCGGGCACCAGCCACCAAGCCCGTCACACCCCAGAGCAGCAGAGGCCAGTCAGAGCCGAGGTCTCTGTCCGGCTGCCCAAGGTCTGCGGGCCGAGTGCAGCGAGCACGCCCTGGGGTCTCAACTGGACTCAGCTCAGGTCCTGCTCAAAAACAGCAGCGGGGAAGGTCCCCAGGAAAGAAAGGCTGAGTATTCCTGGGCTGGAGGAGATGTCCCCCTACTTTTTCATCATCAAAGTGAGCAGACTTGGGCAAGGCATACTTTCCCATAGGTGCTTTTTTCCTTCCTTCTTTTCCCAGCAAACTGCCTGGGCCAGCTCTGGCCGTGCGCCACCCAGCGAGGCTCACGCCCCTGCCAAGACCGAGCCCCACCGGCGGGGAGCAGGAGGCTGCCTCCCCGACGCCCTGGTTCAGACCCTCTATTTCCAGCCCTCCCTGGACGAAGCTTAAGGCAGGTTTCAGGACAGGGATGGCTGGGTTCGTCCAGAACAGGGCTGCCCGCTCGCCGGTCCATTAGCGCGTGACCTTGCTGGAGGACACAGAGCCATGTGCCAACAGCCAGCTGTCACTCCTGGACGCCCGACGCCCCCGCGATAGCTTCACTCTCACGCAGCCCCTCACACAGCCCCAAAGACACGAAAGGGCGAACAGAGACACCCCCCCCGCCCCCGCCGTCTGGCAGCTCCTCGCACTGAGCTCCCCAAACTGCCCACGAGCTGTGGAACGACAGGGCCCCAAACGAGCTGAAACAAAGCCAAGCGGCCGCCTGCAGCGGCACCTGCAGCCAAGCCCACCTCACTGAGGACAGCTAGGGGAAGGTTTCCATGGCAACCTGAAATTCTCTGGCTTGTCACAATATTTTCACTCCCTAGTCACAATATTGTCATTACAAGTCAAAGCACTTAGCAGGATCCCCTAATAAAGGGGACGTGGCACGTGGCGAGCTGGTTGCTACGAGCACCTTCACTTTAGAACTTTTTACCCCGCGAAGCTCGGGAATAAAAATAACCATGTTGGGCTTCCCTGGTGGCGCAGTAGTTGAGAGTCCGCCTGCCGATGCAGGGGACACGGGTTCGTGCCCCGGTCCAGGAAGATCCCACATGCCGCGGAGCGGCTGGGCCCGTGAGCCATGGCCACTGAGCCTGCACATCTGGAGCCTGTGCTCTGCAACGGGAGAGGCCACAACAGTGAGAGGCCCGCGTACCGCAAAAAAACAAAACAAAACAAAAAACCATGTTGACATTAAAGGCCTAGGAGCTTGAGGGTGTCATGAAAACTGGGAGGTGGGGGGAGGCCCCCTTCAACCTTCATTCTTTTCACTGAAATATGTACGTAAAATAATTTTAATGGTAAACTTCTGCACCCTAGAGAAAATTCAAGTACAGCTAAGCCAAAAGAGAAGGAACCACTTGGACGAAAACCTCATGGTCAGCAGTTTGGTCTCTGGGCTTCCTGCTCCGCCCCGTCGGCCTGCAGACCGATGTTTCTGCCAGGGTTTTTCAGAAGAGGGAGGTCGGCCGGAGTCAGACTGGGCAGGATGGCCTCTCTGAAGCTGGCCACTCAGATGTTTTCCTCTGCGGACTCAGAGAGGCCTGCTCCTGCGCTGCCCCCAGCCATGCCGGCTGCCAGGCACCTGCCACGTGGCTAGTGGTGGGAACTGGGGTGGCTCCCAGGGGAGCACACACCAGATTGTGAAAACTTGGTATGGAAAAACAAAAGAATGTAAAATACCTGCAATAATTTTTTTATATTGATTGCATATTGAAATGATAGCATTTGGGGTAACTGGGTTAAATGAAATATATTAAAATGAATTCCATGTGTCTCATTTGCCTTTTTTAGTGTGGCTCACAGTGTATTTCTGTGGGGCAGGCTGGCTACTCCTTTCCAGCCCTGGGGCCCCAAAGCACCGCCTGCTGAAGCCCTGGCAGCCCCGTCCCTGCAGAAGCCCCAGAGTGACCATCCTCCTAGGCCCCAGGGCCACTGCTGCACTGCCCCCCACCCACCTGGGGGAGGGGACACAGACCTGGATGACACAGCTACGCTTCCCTATGGAATGCCGCATCCTTCACGGCCACTACCCCAGTGGTCTCACAGACGCATTCCCTCCAGGAGGGCCCTGTGCACAGAACGTTCCTGAGAGTATTCTGGGAGTGTCATTCTAACACACGTTTGTTAAAACTTTCTCATGTAATTATACTAAATTGTATTAGATGTCCTAGTGAACAAAGTCACGAAAACCTGTAACAAGTGGAACACCCCAAAGCTATGTAACGGCAGAACTTAACTCTCCTCGCCCACCCCCCACAGAAACTTCCACGGCCTTCTCCATCCTCATACAAACACTTCAGAATTATTTTTAGAGAGATATGACTTTACTTTTTTTCATTAAGGTAAGAACGGTGCCATCTTTATTAACCCCAAATCGGGGAAAGTAAAACTGAAAGAAAGGAAAGTACTGGGAACCAGAACTCTGGGCCTCACGTGAGTAGCATTTATTTCTGGGTTTCAAGGCCCACGAGGCGGGCACGCTGACCCATACACAAAGGACTAACGTGCCCTCTGGCAAAGGCTCGAAGGCTAGAAATAATCCTTGGGGTTGTGAAATCTTAAGACCCTAAGAGAAATTTGTCAGAGACTCAACATCTATTCTGTGAAGCCACAGGCTTCACAAGGACCACGTAGCAGTGAACTCCCTTGAGACAGAAGCAGCCAAGGCTCCGCCCACGTAGGTGAGTCTGAAATTCCAGGTACGGACGGGCCGGAGGCCTGGGGGAGGAACCAGGCAGCAGAAGGGCACAGCGGCCTGGGAGGGCCGGCGTCTCACTGCTCTGGAGTAACCCGGGCTCCTGCCTGGCCAGGGACACAGTGAGCACCCCAAGTGCTGTGCCCTGCAGGGATGGGGCAGCCTCCCCTGAGCGGGTGGCCTTGGCCATGGTCCTTTCCCTCCAGGTGACAGCTCCCACAGGGTCCAGGCCAGAACCCGCAGAGCTGCGGACGCATGGAGAAGAGCTAGAAACGAGATTGCTGTGTGCCATCTCCTGACCTTCAGTGCTGACAGCTAACTCAGTGAAAAATAAATAAAACCACCACGGAGCTGAACACATCCACGGGCCAATTACGGTCTGCAGGTCATCCCTGCCCTTGGGCTGTGGGCACCCTGGTCAGAGCAAGGCCCCTGGAGCCAGGTGGTCTGGGCTTGAATCTTGGCTCACC
This sequence comes from Monodon monoceros, assembly GCF_005190385.1. Lineage (NCBI taxonomy): Eukaryota > Metazoa > Chordata > Mammalia > Artiodactyla > Monodontidae > Monodon > Monodon monoceros. The sequence goes on along the minus strand of NW_021703769.1, from coordinate 47,594,453 downwards.
TCCCTCCCACCTGCGCATCCTTGGGCAAGCGACTTCACCTCTCTGAGCCTGTTTCCTCGTCTGTCAAATGCGGGCAACGGCAATGTGCTGGGCACAGGGTAAGCACGGCAGAACTGATCAACAGGGCCAGGAGCACCCCACACCCTGACCCCTCCTTGGGCGGACAGCGCCCCAGTGAGGAACTTGGGTGGGGAGGCAGGGGGTGAAGCAACTCTGCCTTCCTCTGCCCCCCCAGCTGGCGCTCACGCCCCCGTGGACAGAGCGCTGGGGCCCACAGCCCCTGCTCGCACCACTGTCTTTGCACACAAGGTCAAGCGGGCAGCGCATTTAGGGAAACGAGGGGCCCTCTGCCTCCCTGGGCTCTGAGCGGAGAAGCACTCAGCGCTTGTATAACGTGCCTCAAACTCCCAAACTACGCTCCCTTTCGTGACCACGCCGGGAGGCTTAATCACCTAAAATTAGACCTGTCCTGCAAAAAGGGCTTAGGAGTCTCCCCTCTCACCGTCGACAGTGGGGTCTCAGCCACCAGGGACTTGGCGCTATTTCAGCAGCAGCCCCTTCAGGTCCGGGCCCTGGAAGCCCTGCCTGCTCGTGCCCGGCTCAGCCAAGCGACAGGGGGCGTCATAACAGCTGCAGGGACTGCGCGCACACAGCTGTGATCGAGGGAGTTACTGCCAGGCCCTGGCACGGGCGTCCAGAGCTCCAGCTCCACTCCAGCTGCTGCTGCAGGTGCCTGGAAGCCCTGTGCAGATGGTCTCCAGACATGAAGTATGCACCTACTGTGTACCCCGCAGTCTGCAAAATCCTGGAAAGACCTGTGGGACTCCTAGCTAGGAGAGGGGAGGAGACCCCGGACACGGAATCAGGCAGCAGAGCCACAGGGCACCTGGGGAAGCAGCCATGGCAGCAATACCGGCGAGGCTTTTAACGCAGGAAATGCTTGCGCCAAACACTACTGGGAGGAGAGCAGGAAGGGGAGGGAGTGGCAGGGATGACCCGAGGCTGGTGGAGCAGAGGCAGGTGGCACTGGCATGGGTCCCAGGGATCCAGGCTTCACCTCATGGGCAAAGGGGCAGTGCCTCAGAGTGAGCAACGTTTGCACTTGAGAACACCCGGGGGCCAAGGCTGGAAGCAGGTCAGGGAGGAGCCCAGGGCCGGGGCTGAGAGCACCCAGGAAGCGGGGTGGCGGTGACAACCCAGGGCTCTGACAGCAGACACGGGTGGGGTCCTGGAGGCCGGAGGAGAACTCCAACGGCAAAGACGCTCACGTCCCAGGGAAGGTCCAGACCGGTTCTGAAGGCCTCCGCTCACACACACAGGTGCAGGCCGAATGGCAGCTGCTGGCTTGGGACCCTGCAGGGGCGTCACTCCAACAGTGTGGGTGGGGGACCTGCACGCTCCCCCCAACAGGAAGCCAGATCCCAGCCTCGGGAAGCCGCCCAGGACATTCCCCAATCACCTGAGCCAAACTCAGGTCAAAGGCCAGGGCCCCAGGAAGGGCCCCTGCGCCTCCTGGAAGCCCAGCACTTCCCAAGCAATCGTCAGATCCAGAAACAGAGCCAAGCCCCCGACTCCTGCTGACCCCAAGTCCAGAGGGCGGCCACCGTGTCCAGAAACAAGGAACCTGGGCCACACCCCCAGCTGCACGTTCACGGATAGTGGCCATGAAGGGTCCTCCTGAGCCTTCGGGAAAGCGACCCTTCGAGGCCCGCGACGGAAGATCCACCAAATGCGTCAAGAGATGGAGCTGCAGCTCCTGCCGCCCTCACGGCTGCTGGTCTGCACCACGGCGGTCAAGGGCAGCACACACGCGGCCGACCCCAAGCCCGGCTCAGGCTGAAGCCCAGCACTGCCCAGGGCTTCTGGCTCCCAACAGGGTGCAGGCCTCAGATTAGCGGCTGCACTGGACCCTGGCAATGGCGTTTTAAGTGCACTGGAGCAAAGGACAAATAATGTCAAGAGCAACCCTACCTGGGGCCTTTGAATCAGGCCTTTTCATTTGGCTGGAGAAAAAAGTAAACTCTTGACAAACTGGGAGATTGTACACATAATGACGTCTAATGGAGTTTTTAAAAAATCCTATAAATTGAATGACTGTATTTTTCTCTTTATACTTTTGCTTTTCCCCCCAAATTTTAACAAAATCAATTTTAAATCTGAAAAAAGAACTAAAACACATCACAGTATTTCTTAAAGAAATACAACCCCTGGAGGGCCTTTGCACAAGCTCCTTCCTCGGGCCTGAGAGAACCAGGAGGTCTGACCTACTGCCTGCAGGAAGGACGGGGGACGTACAACCTCAGCCTCCTGCCCTGGCAGTGACGGGAGCCACAGTGCCACCCCGTTTAAGAGGAGTGAACGGAGAGCCCTGGAAGAACATCTTCCAGCAGGTTCTCTGAGACGTGACACCAGACTCGCTTCCCCAGGGGATGTTTTGTTCTTTCAAAAAGAAGAAAGGGAAAAGTTGAGTTTGAAGAACTTACACAGAAAGTGAAAAAATCTCAGGAGCTCTGCAGTTTTCTTCAGAGCTTCAGACCCTGAGAAACTGAGTTAAGTTCAAAAGAGAGGCTCAAACGTAATCTCCACACCCCACCTCTGTGCCTCGGCCTGTGCACGAGGGGCAGCTGCTGGTGGTTGAGCCTGGGCGGGGGCAGGCAGAGGCCCAGGCCCGGGGTCCCAACTCTCCCTTCTGGGAAGTCCTGAAACAGAGCTGAGCTATGGTTTCTGCTGTCCTAAAACAGGCAAAAATACAAACCCACCTTAAAGGAAGTTGGGGGATAAATGCACAGAAAGAACCCCTCCCCACACACCAGGCTGGAGCACAGTGGGGCCGGTTCCCCGGGACCCCGGCCTCAGGCACAGCAGCCCGCAGGGCACAAAGGATGTTGGGGGCGGGGGGGGGGACAGCAGGAGGCAGGGGTACAGCTACTGTCCAGTCACACGGCTCAAGATGAGGCCCTGTGGGCCACAGACACCCCGACTGAAGGTCTCCTGGTGGGTCTGGCCCCTGTCCTGTTACATTACAGGACACGACCCTATTCCTGCATCTCCCGGGTTCCAGCAGCGGCAGGAGGCCTCTCACAGCACGGAGCTGACACCCCTAGGATGCCGCCAGGTCCCGGATGCAGGAACTACCTTTATCTCTCACCTGACCTCAGTCACCACCATCTGCTGGGTGCCCAGGGACTGGGGCAGCCCAAGAAGCACTGGCCACTTCCCTTCCTCAACCTGCGCCCCCGAAGGAGCAGTTCTCTCTGCGGCTCAGAGGATGCTCAGGGCCCTGAGGTCAGGGCTGGGCTCCCTCCTGGTGCCCGAAGGGGTGGGACCTCCACTTTGGTACGAGGAGGGCCTGTTTCTTCAACTCACAGACAAAGAATGGAGTTTTGGTTTCTCCTCCATTAACAAGAATACGTGTGACAGAAAAACTGGAAAATGCAGAAGGGTGAAGGGAAGAAAATAAAATTCACCTACAGTCCTCCCCGCAAAGATGGCTTTTCTGCCCCGTGGACCTGTGAGCGCATCGGACTCAGCCGTCGTGGGATCGTGCAGGCCGGTCTGAGGGTAGGTACCTCCACCTCCTGGAGGCTGGCTGGGCCCTGACGTGATGGCCTCTGGCCCCTGGTAGATGGCCCACGTCCGTGTTAAGGGCCAGGGTCCGGCATGATGCTGGGCACAGAGTCCAAGAGGAGGGACCCCCGGCCTCAGCCTCGCTCGGCAGTGATGCCCGCAAACCAAGCCCCCGTGGCAGCATGAGTCCCAGGGCTTGGGCCCAACTCAGTTTCCAGAAGGTGCCTCCTGTCTGGCCCAAGTCTGGGCATCCAGTTCCCCAGGCCTGGCCTGCACTGTGTTTGCATGGACTCCCTTCCAGGAGCTGAGGAACGGCCCTGCCGAAAAGGCCCCAAACCACCCCCATGTCCGCTTGCTTCCTGGGCAAGAAGCATGCTTTCCTGATGAACACGAATACTCGCCGCGGTGGCCCTCAGAGAACAAACCAGCAGAGGCCTGGATAGTGCAGCCGACTCGGAAGCTTCCGTTCTGGAAGTTTCCACTTCGTTATGATTCCGTGAATCCCCTCTTCTCCAGACACTGGGAAAAGAATCCGTGCTTCTGTTTCAAAACCAAGTGTTTTCTCGTAGTCCACACCTGGGCTCCTGACGGCCCTGAAATCGCCCCCATCTCCACGGAGCCACGTGAGCACCGAGGTCAGGTTGGGGGAGCGCTCACGTGGGCCCATCACCGCGGGAACCGTCCGCTGCACCAGGCCTCCAGAGGGTAAGGCAGATAGAGCTTGTCTTCCTAAATTAAAAAAGCACCCGCCTTTTGACTAAGCAGTTACCTATCTAGGAATTTACGTTACAGAGATACCCAGTGATACATGTACGCCACTGTAGCATTAATTTCAGCAGCAAAAGAACGGCACACTGCTTCGTGGCATTTCAATAAATGACGTTATGGTCACACCGTGGGCTACGATGCAGCTGAAAGCGGCAGCCCCAGGGTGTACTGAGGAACAAAGGAGGCAAGTCCGTCTCTGCAACGCAGGCCCGCTGCATGTGCCGTGTGATGAGCGGGGCATCTCCAGGGGCCCCCCGGGAGGTCGGTGGTGGCTGCGATGGAGTGGAGAGGAAGACTCTCAATTCTTACCTTCCACGCTTCCATACTGTTTGAATTTTGTTTGCTGGAAGCACGCATTTACACAATAAATTTAAGAAAGGATTAGGAAGGTGGGTGTCCATGTCAAGTCTGGTCAGACCTGTCACACAGCCTCAATTTGCTCCTGTAGGAAGATCAGAAGTTCCGGAATAGCTCCAACTCGGGCCTGCGGAAGCGTGTCCTGTGCCCGCTCTCCTCTGGGGCTCCTGTCAGCAGAGGCCCTGCTGGGACAACCGGGTATCAGGACAACTGAGGGAGCCACCCCAGCTCCAGGGCTGCTCTTGCTGCTGACGTGCCACGTGTGTGGGCTAGCCACAGGCTCTGGGAGCTCACTCACGGCTTCCGTGATGTGCGGGGCGACGGGGAGCTCACTCCCACCCCACTCAGAACACAGACAGAACAAAGACGGAGGAACTCCTGACGCCACCACAGGGCTGCAAAGACAAGTCCATTTTCACGGGGCCTCCTGCAAGGTGACCCAAGAGGCCCCCTCATTCCTGATGGCTCTTGTTTAGAAAAGCTTTGTCCAGTAGAACCTTCTGTGCTGATGGATATGGTCTTCATCTGCACTGTCCAAACAGGTAGCCATTGGCCCTGTGGAACTACTGAGACCTTGAGTGAGGTTTTCACTCTGACTTTTGACTGATTTGAATGTTAACTGGCCCCACGTGACCAGCAGCTCCCGTACTGGTCAGCGCAGCCCCAGAACCTAGCTCTCTGGTGCCAACGGTTAAACCTCGTGGCCCTGGACCCTCCCCTGCCCAAGCCCGGGTCCCCTCCCCCAAGCTCCCTCCCGGCCTGCTCTGCACCAGCGACACAGACCCCCCAACCATCTCCCTCATCCCCGCAGCATGGTCATCAGGACACCTCACCCCCCAAGGTATTCACACCTCCAGGCCCCTGAGTTTCTGGATGCCCAGGGCCAGCCAGCCAGCTGGGATCTGTCCACAGTTCCCTCGAGGGTGTACCCGTGGCCCTGAAGAAATGGAGTGGGCGGCCCCCAAACCGACTGAGTCCCGGCTGGCAGGCAAGGAGGTCAAGGGCAGGCAGCCAGGGGTCAAGGGAGGAGCACAGAACACGAGGTGTAACTAAGTGAAGGGAACGCGGCCTGCTTCTCACTGGGCAACGCGGCCACAGGGGCCAAAAGCTCGATGTGAGTCAGATGAACTGGACCCCAAGCTCCACAAACAAGCTGTGACTGCAAGGGCAGTGTGGGTCGGTTCCATGAGCCACGGGAAAAGCCGAGCCGCCCGTCCACACCCGTCCTTGTACACTCAACCACCATGGCTGTGGCGGACATGGCTCAGCGGGCAATGCGGGGCAAGTCAGAGCGACAGGCTCACTCTGCCCTCGGGAAGCGGTCCTTCACAGGCACAGCTGCAAAGCTGCTCGAAGCCAAGCCCTTACAGAAAGAGCCCACCTCCCTTTCCTGCCCCCACCCCCAGTAGACTCGGGGCCCTGACCATCGCTGCAACAGCACCGGCATCTCCGGGGAGCTGCTTAGAAACGCAGCACCTCGGGCCCCGCTGGGAACCACTGAGTCTTTATCTTAACAAGACCCCGCACATCAAAGCCTGAGAAGCCCTGCCCTGGGGGGATCTCCACGGAGACGGTGGGGGTGGGGTGGGAGGGCAGCGGCGGACAGGGGCCTGCATCCACTTCGAGGGTCCACCAACCATGGGAAAACGGGGGAAAGCACACGGGGCACAAAAATGAAAAACCGCAAGCATATCCCCCACATTTCCAACTCTTCAGAGTTGAAGACTGAAGCAATTCACCGCTCAGGTGTCACATCACCCGCAGGCCACCCGGTGTGGCTGCGCTCTCTTTGCGGCCTGTCCGCGTGCTACGCGGCTGGCCGTGTGGCCCAGCGCCCCGCCCTTTGTGATTTTCTCCCTGCAACCTCGGAGTCACGGCCCCCTGCCACATGAGTTGATCAGTACTAATTTCGGCCATCTTTCCTATTTTCTAGGGTTTGATTTCTTTTTACGTTAACTCCAATATGATACACACCTGACATTTTCACAGGGACTAAGCAGACCCTTCCAAACCTTAAACATCCTGCCTAGGATCACTGCCTTGACCTGTCCCCTCCCCGCCCTGAAGCGCAGGTGAGATGCAGTCTAGTTAGGACCACTCTCTTCCCTGACCTGCTGGCCTCGGTCCAGCACCCTACTGTAATTACAATAGTTTGGGACTGTGTTCACACATCAGACAGAACCGGCCTTCCAATAGCCACTTAAAAGTCTATTCAGTATTCTTACTTATCCTTCCCTCCAGAGGGGACTTTTAAGCCCACTGAAATTTTGGCAGGAAGAATAGTAAACTACTAAGTTAACTTGGGAATGACTATCATTTTATCTGCAATATTTAATCTTTCTTATCCTGAACCATGGTATTTTTTCTGTTCAAATTTCCTCCTATACCACCTCAGGCGAGCTGCTCTGTGGGTTCACACAGGTCATTAAGTTAGGTCTTCCTTCCAACAAGGTTCTTTATTACCTGCAAATTAGGACAATTTTGCCTTCCTTTCTAATATTATCATGTTTCTGTTTCATACCTTACTTCAATGGCCAAAGCCCTACACAGTAACGATGACCACAGGAAGCTCTAGTCTGAACACACCTGATGCACGAGAAGCCAGAGAACAGGCGGCTCTCACCTGCATCCCTGTCTTCTGCCTCGAATGCCCTCCTCCCAGGGTCAAGTGGAGCATCACCGTGAAGACAGGGCAGCGTGCTCTCCCTCCGCCACAGAGTCAGGGCTGAGGCTGAGCGCCTGGGTTTTCAAAGGGCCTGAGAGGCTGACGTGGCCTGTGGGGCAAGGTGGGCCGGTCCCTGACCCTCACATGGGACGAGTGTTGCCTGAGTAAATGTCCCCCCAAAAGTTGCGACGGAGGAAACAGCAAAGCGGATACAGCTTCACAGAGGGAAAAAACGTAGGGCCCTGCCTACCTGGCACAGATCCAAACGTTTCAAAGCCCCTAATGTACCTCACCAAGACAAATGCAATTAATTTTCCAAATCAACTAATGGCTAATCTAAGAAAGAAAGAAATCTAGACAGAAAGAAGAGAGAGAGAGAGGGAGGGAGGGAGGAAGAAAACATCAGACTACTGTATCAAGTGAGTGATGAATATGAAACAGGAACTCACGGGCCCAATTTCTACAGTAATCCGTATTAAAAAGATAACGGAAAATCATGTTCTACATTATCTAATATATGTATCTGATACACAATATCTATTTTAATGTTCTATTAATGCTCCATTACATAACGGGGGTGGGGGGCGTAGCGAAGAGGGAAAACTGGGAGGCAGGGGTGTGGATGCCATTGTTTCTCAGAAACGTCATCCTACTGCTATTCATGCAACAAACATCTAGAAAAGAACAAAGCTATGCTAAAGCACCAGGTGAGGTAAGAACGCAGAACAGGCTGACAGAACCCAGCCAGACGTTTGAGAAAGACTGCAAGACACGGAACTGTCCTAGACTGGGTGGTGGATGGAGTCACTGCTCCTAATTCCTCACCCCTCCTCAACTCACACCTTTTCCCAGGTCACTCCGCAGTCCCTCCCACTGGGGACAGTAGACTTCCTGCCCCTTGACTCAGGCTCAGTCTCATGGCTGCTCTAGCCAACAGGATGCTGGTTTGAACAGTGCCCTTTCACAGCTCTGCCACAACCATGGGAGGGCCTCTGCCCTCGAGAGTCACTGATGCCTCGGCCAGGGCCCCAGAAGAAACACATAGAAGAGACCTATGTTCAACCTGCAGCAGGAGCTGAACCAGTTAAACTGCAGCATGAAGCAGAGCCACCAGCCGAGATAACCCCGACCAGTCAACCTCCAGCCAAGTCAACAGAAACATGAGCAGGAATAAACGACTGACACTGTGAGACCCTGAATTCTGGGATGTTTGTTATGCAGCCATGTGGCGATAGCTGACTGATACAGATGGCTTCCCCAAAGGGAATCCATAAGCCACTTAAAGACTGCTTTTCCCTCCAAAGTCATAAAGAAATCAAAGCTACTCACCAGGCTCACCTTTCTTCTTAGACCCAGACTTCTTCTTCACAGGAGCTTCTTGCTTTTGTGCCTCCTGGCTCTGGACCATATCTGCATTTTTGCCCTGGATAGGAGCTGACTCTGCCTTTTTACCCTGGTTGGCAGATGCATCCACCTTTTTGCCCTGGTTGGGGGACCCTTCTGACTTTCTGCCCTGGTTCAAGTTTCCCTCTGCCTTTTTGCCTTGATTGGGGGCCCCTTCTGCTTTTTTCCCCTGGTTTGCAACACCCTCTGCCTTTGTGCCCTGATTAGCAACCGAATCTGCCTTTTTGCCCTGATTCTGGCCCCCCTCGGCTTTCCTGCCCTGGTTGGGGGTTCCCTCTGCCTTCTTGCCCTGGTTCTGGGCCCCCTCTCCCTTCTTGCCCTGGTTCTGGGGCCCCTCTGTCTTCTTGCCCTGGTTGGGGGCCCCCTCTGTCTTCTTGCCCTGGTTCTGGGCCCCCTCTGTCTTCTTGCCCTGGTTGGGGGCCCCCTCTGTCTTCTTGCCCTGGTTGGGGGTCCCCTCTGTCTTCTTGCCCTGGTTCTGGGTCCCCTCTGTCTTCTTGCCCTGGTTGGGGGCTCCCTCTGCCTTCTTGCCCTGGTTGGGGGCTCCCTCTGTCTTCTTGCCCTGGTTCTGGGTCCCCTCTGTCTTCTTGCCCTGGTTGGGGGCCCCCTCTCCCTTCTTGCCCTGGTTGGGGGCCCCCTCTCCCTTCTTGCCCTGGTTGGGGGCCCCCTCTGTCTTCCTGCCCTGGTTGGGGGCCCCCTCTGTCTTCTTGCCCTGGTTCTGGGCCCCCTCTGCCTTTCTGCCCTGGTTGGGGGCCTCCTCTGTCTTCTTGCCCTGGTTGGGGGTCCCCTCTGTCTTCTTGCCCTGGTTGGGGGCCCCCTCTCCCTTCTTGCCCTGGTTCTGGGCCCCCTCTGTTTTCTTGCCCTGGTTCTGGGCCCCCTCTGTCTTCCTGCCCTGGTTGGCGGTTCCCTCTGTCTTCTTGCCCTGGTTCTGGGTCCCCTCTGTCTTCTTGCCCTGGTTAGGGGCCCCCTCTGTCTTCTTGCCCTGGTTGGGGGCCCCCTCTGTCTTCTTGCCCTGGTTGGGGGACCCCTCTGTCTTCTTGCCCTGGTTGGGGGCCCCCTCTGTCTTCTTGCCCTGGTTCTGGGCCCCCTCTGTCTTCTTGCCCTGGTTCTGGGTCCCCTCTCCCTTCTTGCCCTGGTTCTGGGCCCCCTCTGCCTTTCTGCCCTGGTTGGGGGCCCCCTCTGTCTTCTTGCCCTGGTTCTGGGCCCCCTCTGCCTTCTTGCCCTGCATAGCACTGGTGGCAGAGGCACTGCCCTTGGCACCCACTGGGGACACAACCACCATAGGGACCTCCTTGGGAGCAGCTTCCAAAATGGCAGCCTTTGAGGCAAGAACCTGGATGGAATTTACTACAGAACTGACTGCTGGTTCCACCTTTGCCACTTTTTTCTCCTTCTTCTTTTTGTCCTTAGGGGAAGAAGCCGTTTTCTCCTGGGGCATGGCTGGTACCGTGGCTACAGGGGGAATGACCACAGGGGACTGGACTGGGGTTGGAGCCACTGCCACTGCAGGCGCCCGCACTGCGTCCTTGGGGAGGATGGTCACATTGGGGCCTGGCTCATGGTCAGGTATCTTCCCGTTGGGTTTCTCGTCCTTTTTCTTGGTCTTTCCTTTCTTCTCCACTGTTTTCTCCTTCTTTTTCTTCTCCACTTTCTGGTGGTGAGTCTTCGCCATCTCCCTGCGCTGGTTGGCTAGAGCTTCTTCATACGACGTCTCCTTCATGGAGAACGTCGACACCAGGAAGATGCCGATGGCGGAAACAACCATGAATCCACCAAAGACCACAACCCCCAAGGTCTGGGTGTCGTAAATATCCATCCTGGCTTGCTTTCCTTTCACCTGCCAAATACATACATGTCAATTATTTTTTGTAGAAACTGAGGTATTCAACAAGCGCCAACCCCACCCCTAACACCTGACTTACGGTTTCACTAATTCTTCAGACTGATAAAGTGAAGGAAGAAACAAACTTAGGCCATCTCCGACGTCACCCATTCTCCCCACCCCCTTCAGAAGTGAGCAACTCTTACGTAAGATATTCCATTAATGCCGGGGAATACGAAGCCATGGAGAGACAGCAGCGAGGAGCTCTATAATCAGGGCACATAACACCCAGGAGACTCAGATGCCATGCTCCCAGTTCACGATGTTCCCCACGGCAGGGGTCAAAGATGCACATGAGCACAAGCACCGGCCAGGTGTGAGACAACTGGGAGTAGTGAGGACTGTGGCAAACTGCCCCACTACATTAGGGCCAGGTGACGCCCAGCCACAGCTGATTCCTGTAGACATGCGGGCACCGTGTTGAGAGATCTTTTGCTTTCTCACATTAGGACAGAAATTTTTATTTTGCTTAACGTGAAGTTGACTGATTTTAAAAATACCATGTGAGTCAAATCAAACACGGCTGCCGGCTCTCAGCCACAGCGTCCAGGCCAGCAGGCCCTCGCAAGCCATCTGACTCTGCTGCCTCCATTTCCTCCAGTGCCGATAAACACAACTACCCAGGGCCAAAGATGAGAACCCATGCATTACAACCCGGAAAGGTGATCAAAAGTTGGTGATGAAAAATGGCCTTTAACCAGTGATGGCTCCGAAGAGCTATGCAACCTGCAAACTTGCACATTAGAAACAGGAAATACCAGTCTTGGGAAGCCGACCAAGTAAGACTCCAGGTTTGGAATTTCACATCCAGAGGCTGCAAAAAGGGAGGAGGACAGTGTCACCAGGTCCACTCCTCGCCCTGGGGAGGGGACCCTTTGCCTGATGACAAACTCGCAATCAAGAGGATGAACCACCCCTTCTTGCTGGCTGGGGACCAAAGTCCACAGGGTCAGAGGTGGCCAGGTCCACACCCATCAGCTGTCAGCCGGGCTAAATCTGACTTCAGTGAGAAACTCCAACAGGTTCATTTCTTGGATACATTCAACTTTGATCAACTAATTTTGATGCTACTACAATCATATTCCAGTCCCCTGAACTGGGGAGTGAGAAACAGCTCCCCCAGGAGGACCAGCAGTGGACCTGAGAAGGGAACGCAATGGTGAGGTGGGGGAGGAAGGCAGCGAGGGGGAGAGCTGAACGGCCCCCGGGTCCCCAGAGCTCAGTTTCTCCATCTTTCTACAGAACCCTTGCGGGAAGAGGGTGGAACGCGCTCTGCTCTCCACGGTGGTAAGTCCCTCAGCTGCGGCTGTGACACTTACTTCACCCAGACTGTCGCCGGGCCTGCAGCTCCAGGTCAAGCTCCACATTCCACTCCTCAGGCCCGAGGTGGACTCCTGGGGCAGCGGGTTCTGACCCCGGGCCATGGGTTCTGGCAGCGAGATACACAGCCAGGGCCCCTCACACATGACAGTCAGGAGAGGTCACCCCACACGAGCCCTTCGGGATCCTCGCAGCCAAGTGCGCAAAAGGCCTGGAGGGGGGTCCCGTGGGTGGGAGGACAGGGACAAGAAGCTGGAACGTTCCAGGCCCTGTTCTAACCCCGCTGCTTGGAGGGCGTCGACCAACTGAAACTCCGGGTCCTCACAAGCACCCCTCAGAACTTCGCCAACATGGACACGTTTCAGGTACAAAGCAACACCATAATCACTATAGCCACCCTATTCAGATGACAAAAACCCTTTGACCTTCTGTACAGCACAGGGAACTCTACTCAGTGCTCTGTAATGACCTACATGGAAAAAGAATCTGAAAAAGAATGGATACAAAACTCCTTTGAAACACCCCTTCTCCAGAGGCAGCACCACGCCAGGGGCCCGGGTCACCCCGGCTGAGGGTCCGTAAGCCCCGGGTGGCGTCCCCAACAAGCCCTGGAGGTCGGGTCCCCTGGAGCCCCAGGGCCACCACCCCCACGATGGGCACCTGCCCCCCACCGTGGGCTCTGCAGATGTGTGGTTTGGTTAGAAAAGCACGGTTGAAAAGTCAGCTTTGACTCTCAAGTTAGGCAAACACGGGATACAAAAATATATTCTCTGTCAGGGGCAGAGTGGAGAAAAGCCAGCTGGGAGAGCACTTCCCTCCGCAGTGGACAGACGGATATCTGAGTCCATCACAGATGTGTCTTCCCAGCTTTGCAGGACCGCTGCTCCAGTGGTGGGGTTGCATCCCCACCACTAACTCCTGAGTACGAGTTTCTTTGAAAGGACGCTTTCACAGGAAGATGAAAAGCCCTAGATTTGTGTTAACTCAGTGAAACAGTGAAGGCTCAGGACACATCACCATCACCACGGACAGCCAAGAAGTCGAGGTGGAAGCCGCCTTCCCGCTGCCCCGCAGAGTCAGCTCCTGCTCGAGGGGCGGGAGTACCACCTGTGCTCACAGGCACAGCAAAACCAGCGATGCCTCAAGGACGCTCTCAAGGTCAGCCTTCAAGGTCGGCCTTCTGGCGCTTCGCTTCTGAAATCCCCACCATGGTAAAAGGCCCCCAGCGGGAATCTCCCACAGGGTTTTCCCAAGGGCCGTGCCCAGGAGGGCAAAGAATCCGGCCAACCGTGCCACTGCCTGTGTGGGCTGACCACAAAGAACCTGCACTCCGTCAATCCCGGAAACCTCTATGAGATGTGCACTCTTGCTTACTGTGGCCAGTCCGCTTAGAGTACGAAGCAGCAAGGTGAAGGCCTGCCAGGGCAGGGGGCAGAAGACTCCCCCGAGGCTCGGGGACCGCTCCCAGGCTTGGCCGACTGACACGCCCTGGGCCACCTCGGGGCTCCTCAGAGAATGGCTTTCCTCTGCTCCTGGGAGTAAGGACTCGGGAACAGAAGTTAAGTGGACGCCCCAGGCACGGACTACATTTGCTGATTTGTGTGGCCCGACCTGGCTTGTCCAGTCTGGCCAGTTCAGTCCAACTTGGCAATGGGGATTTAGGGACGTTTTGCGAAAAGGGCCCTCAACAGCATCCCTGGGACGGGGTCTCATCACTCTCCAGCTGCTCCTCGGGGGCCACGTGTGGGCACTTGGAGAAGCCACGGCAGGGGAGCGAGATGAAGCCTCCCGACTGAGCCCAAGCCCCATTTCCTGGGCGGTAGGTGACTTACCAGGAAGGCACAATCTAAAACACAACGACAATAAAATGGAGACACTAGCAGATGCGGCTGCATCAGGATCACTGTCTCCTTGTTTTTGTAAATATTATGAAACATTTCAAATATACGTTAGATTAAGAAAAATATCGTGAACGTCCATTTACCTACCACCCAGGTTTAGCAAATCCAAACATCTTTCCCCATTTACTTTAGATACGTATATGTGGTATCTCATCCTTTTCTCCAGAGAGAACCAATTCTCAGAATGCCACCACTTCCACATGCGTGCGTGTGTGCTTACACATGTGCAGCACCGCTACGGTGAGGGCTGCGTGAGACACCACTGCGGGCATCACCTGGCAGCATTTCATCCTCTAGGACACACCGCAGGGCCCAGGGCTGCTCCCCCAGGGCAGTGCCGCGAGCCCCGCCCTCTGCGGCCCGCACCATCTCCTCCTGCACTCACACCAGGATGCAGCCCCATGTGCCTCCCATGGTGAGCTGCCCTTCATGCTGCTGCCACGACGTTGTCTGCTCATACTCTTGGCCCATTTTCTAAAGGGCTGTCTTCTTCCCTCATTTGTAGGTGCCCTTTACACATTTGGATATTAACCATTTGTATCCAAGTCTGCGGTTTCTTTTTCAACCAATTTTGTTTGAAAAATTGTTTCACTGTTTTGTTTTACAGTGTTTTCTTGTTTCATTGCTACCACCCCAGAGTCAAAGAGAACCTGTTTCCTTTTTCTTTTTTTAAGGGAAAATCTGTTGCTATCCTTTAAATCTAAATAATTACTCAGTTGTGTTGGAGAAAGGCAACGCATTCCTAGGGGTCAAAACGCAAAAGGAACAAAGGGGTTGATACTGAGTGAAAACCTCCCTTACACCCCTGACTCTCAGCCACCCAGGTTCCAACCACTGGGAGAGAAGTCCTTTCACTGTTTATTTCCTTCTACAAACTTCAGAACACTTTTCATAGCTGGGTTTCTAATCACCTGGGATCTACTCTGGCATAGGAAAGGAAACAGGGTCAGCTTCCCCCACGGCTTAAGTTACCCAGTGCCCCTTCCGGACTGGTCCATCCCCACCACCCCCCGACTTTTACAGCCCCCTCTGTCCCATCTGGTTTGCAGTACACGTGGATCCCTCACCGGACTCACACTTTGTTCCACCTAAATGTTATTTACGCCCTGCGTCAATACTACATTTTGGTCTATGCATCCCTTCCAAAAATTCTACTGGAACTTTTATTTGAAACACAATGAATTTACAGGTGAACATGGGGAGAGCCGATGCTGTATACTATGGGAGCTGTCGGTGAATGGAGCGTGTAGCACTCCACTTATTTCAATGTTCTTTTATACTTGCAGGGAGCTTTTATGATCTTCTCTATAGAAGTCTTACACATCTTTTTTGTTGTTGTTAAGGTTATTGCTATTTTTAAATGTACTAGAAAAAGATTTCTTTTTCTTTTTCTAGCTACAGACAACCAGCAAAGTTATTCATTTTTGCGTGTGTGTCGTTTACCCAAATATTAAGCTAAACTCTCATCAAATCCAGGAGTTTGTGGATTCTCTTCAAGAAAAATCACCTATGAAAAGAGAGTAATTTCTTGCTTTCTAATCCACACCATCGCTTCTCTCTCGTCTCACAGAGCCGGCTCCAGGCTCGCTGGTCTCACGGCCAAGTCTCCACTTCTGATCCTTCACTGTTAGATGCTGTGTTGACTGTAGGCTTTTGGTAGAAACCTTTGATCAGGTTAAGTTATCTTATGTTCCTAGTTACCTTTCCTTTTTTAATAGGGTGTATTAGCAAATGCTTTCTCTTTACCAGTTGACATTTAATCTGAACTGGATTGAATTAAAAGAATATATTCTAATGTTAACTCACAGGTGGTTCTGATGGTGTAAACACTTCTTGACGGTGGGTCTTTTCTTTTCTAATCCCTCACTAGATTTGGTCTGTTCACATTTTTATGTGGGATTCGGGTGGCTGTGCTGTCAAGCGGGGGAAGTCAGAACTCATTCTCAGACTGTTCTTACACAGTCTTGGTAGCAAGGTCACTTCAGTCCCGTAAGATGAGCTACAGAGCATCTCTTTTCCTTCATCCTTTGTAGGTTCACAAGAACTTGCCTGTAAAACTGTCAGAATCTGGTTTTTCGAGATCTGTTCTTGGAGGGGGGAGAGTGGGTAGAGAGCTGATTTTTCTTTAACTGAAGTACAGTTGCTGTATATTATATAAGTTACAGGTATACAATACAGTCACAATTTTGAAAGGTTTTTAAAGTATAAACCTACTCCATTTATAGTTATTATAAAATATTGGCTATACTCCCCATGTTGTACAATAGACCCTTGTAGCTTATTTTATATCTAATAGTTTGTGCCTCTTAATCTCCTACCCCTCTCTTGCCCCTCCCCGCTTCCCTCTCCCCACTGGCAACCACTAGTGAATCTGCTTCTTTTTTGTTATATTCACTAGTTTGTTGTATTTTTTAGATTCCACATATAAGTGACATCATACAGTATTTTTCTTTCTCTGTCTGACTTATTTCACTTCGCACAGTACCTTCTAGGTTCACCCATGTTGTCGCAAATGGCAAAATTTCATTCTTTTTTATGGCTGAGTAGTATTCCATCATATACATATATATAAATATATATGCGATATATATATCCCATCTTCTTTTATCCATTCATCTGTCGATGGACATTTAGGTTGTTTCCATGTCTTGGCTGTTATAAATAGTGCTGCTATGAACACTGGGGTGCATGTATATTCCTGAATTAGTGGTTTTGTTTTTTTCAGATATATACTCAGGAGTAGGAGTGCTGGGTCATACGGTAGTTCTATTTTTAGTTTTTTTGAGGAACCTCCACACTGTTCTGTTTTCCACAGTGGCTGCACTAATTTACATTCCCACCAACAGTGTATGAAGGTTTCCTTTGGCAGAGAGCTGATTTTTAATTGCTATTTCAATTTCAATGATGATTCCAGAACCAGCTTTTGGGTTTGTGATCCAATCTATATAATTAATTTTCATTATTCCTTCCTCCAACTTCCATTGGTTTATACTGTTCTAACTTCTTGACATGAACACTCCATGATCATGGATTTATCAGTTTCTCCTGGAAATCTGTTGAGATCAGAATTGTTACATCTTTCTGATAAAGTGCCTACTATTTTTTCCTTTATTATAAAGTGATCTTTTTTTTTTTTTTTTTTTTTTTTGCGGTACGCAGGTCCCTCACTATTGTGGCCTCTCCCGTTGTGGAGCACAGGCTCCGGACGCGCAGGCTCAGCAGCCGTGGCTCACGGGCCCAGCTGCTCCGCAGCATGTGGGATCTTCCCGGATCGGGGCACGAACCCGTGTCCCCTGCATCGGCAGGCGGACTCTCAACCACTGCGTCACCAGGGAAGCCCCTAAAGTGATCCTCTTTATCCCTAATAATGACCTTTTTTTCCCACTTCATTCTGACTGTATGTCTGAATACACTGCCATGTGTAAAATAGACAGCTAGTGGGAGCCTGCTGCACAGCACAGGGAGCTCAGCTCGGTGCTCTGTGATGACCTAGATGGATGGGATGGGGGGGGATATATGTATACATAGAGCTGATTCACTTTGTTGTACAGCAGAAACTAACACAACATTGTAAGGCAATTATACTCCAGTTTAAAAAAAAAAGTTATGCCAATTTTGGGGGGGTTAATATTGGCCTAGAATCATTTTCTGTTCTCCACATGCAACCTTTCTGGGTCCGTATGTTCTAAGTGGAGCTCTTAAAAACAGCATATAGCTGGATTTTATTTTCAGACCAGCATGGCAATTTGTTTTCTTAACTGGTACGGTTAGTCCACCAACATCTACTGTGATTGCCTATGTATCTGGACTCATTTATACCCTTATTTTGTTACTCCTATTTACAATACTTTTTCTTTGCTTATTCCCCCTTTATTTATTTATTTATTTGCATTCCACTGGACATCTTTTCCTCTGTGTTTGAAAGTTACTCTTCTGTTCTTGTGTGTGTCTGTGTGCAAGCGCTCTTTTAAAAAACTGTAATTAATGGGCTTCCCTGGTGGCGCAGTGGTTGAGAATCTGCCTGCCAACGCAGGGGACACGGGTTCGAGCCCCGGTCCGGGAAGATCCCACATGCCGCGGAGCAACTAGGCCCGTGAGCCACAAGTACTGAGCCTGCGCGTCTGGAGCCTGTGCTCTGCAACAAGAGAGGCCACAATAGTGAGAGGCCCACGCACCGCGATGAAGAGTGGTCCCCACTTGCCGCAACTAGAGAGAGCCCTCGCACAGAAACAAAGGCCCAACATAGCCATAAATAAATAAATAAAAATTAAAAAAAAAAAACCTGTAATTAAAATGTCTTTTCCCCTTACATTCTCCTAACATATACACCTGACACTTCCCAGGAGCCTTGGTGCTCCACCCGCTTCTCCCTCACACATACCTGGGCGACCTGCGGGTGCCTGGAGTTCCAGACACTCGTGTTAAATTACCCAAATGGTTCCCAATCTGTTGCTGGCCACTGCTTCGTGCACCTCACGCCTTTTGAGTCTCCCCAAAGCACATCCTCGACTCCTTGCTTCAGCAACAATCTCCTCTTGATAAACATCCACAGTCCTCACAGCCCTGGAAGGATTTCTTTCCTTCACCCTCGCTCTGCATGAATGGATTAACTGGGTCCAGAGTTCCGTGCTGACAGTTATTTTCTCTCACCACTTTGAAGATATTATTTTATGTGTCTTCTGGCTTTTTTGGTTGGCAGCCGTGGCAGGGTGTGTGCTTACTATGGAAAAACATGTTGTGGGGCTGTCATTCCTTTGTAATACCTTTTAAAAATACCTCCTCGCTTTTAAGATCCATCTTTGGGGTTCCAAGCCTTTACCAATGCCTTTAGATGTGTTATTTATTTTTATTTTCTGAGGCTCACTGTGCTTTCTCATATTTTTCACCAGTTCTGGAAAGCCCTTGGCCACTTAGTTCTTTGGAGATTTCCTTGCTCCTGTTTCTTTGTGGTAGAAGTCCTAACTAGACCTCAATCTCTCTGTGCTACCACTCGGACATACGCTCCACTTCGCCAACTGTCTCTTCAGCTGAATCTAACCAGTTCTATAATCAGTCCTTTGAGTTATTCTATTTTTTTTCAAGTTCGCCTTGTTTTTTCCCTGGTGTTATTTTTTCCCATTAATGTTTTCCACTACCTACTTTTATACCTCTGACAGTGACTCTGGCAGGAATTTATTAAGCTGCAACCCTGTCTGGGCTGAATTTCAGGCTTGTCTCTAAAGAGCTATTTTATCTTTGCTTCAACGAAGCCTTCAGAGAAGGCGGCAGGTAGGGACACATTTTTAGATGCAGCAGCTCCTGTTAAATATTCCCAGGAGACTCTGCCTCCCCCGCCTCAGGACAAAACAGATAAGCTCCCATGCCATCTCCCCTGGCCACTAGTCTGTCCCTTCAGTGCAGGTTTTACATTGGAGTGTGAGTTGGGTTCCCACTCCCCACACCCAGCTCCCACCTGGACATAAAAACCAATGACCCAAGACCCAGACTTTGGAGGACTACGCGACACCCACACTGCAGGGTCAGCTTACCTCTGGACCCAGACAGTCCCTGCCCTTGGCTTATGGGATTCGGTAATCTCTTTTACTACCTTGTAAACTCAGCTATGCTTTTTAGAGAACGCTTATTAGCTCCATCTAACATTTCTAAATGTTTATGGAGAAGAGAGTTTTCAGGTCATCTCATCTAAAATTTTAAGTGTGACCTCTAATTCTTCTTTCTTTTTCTTTTCTTTTTTTTTTTTTTAACCTAAAACTAAGAGAAAATCTTGTAACTAAAAGATATAGTATTCGGAAATAATTTATTTCATGTTTTAAGAGGATGGAAATAACTGACTTCCTACTTCAAAGAAACAGTGCTATTCATTTTAAAGAAAGATAAAACACTAAAAATAGAAATGTATTCTATTCTCAGCCTTGGCTTTTTCACCGGCCATTTCAGATTCAATTTCTTTGCTAAGGAAAAAAAACAAAGCATTGACATGCTTTTGTGTTTCTCCAATATAACAGTCTTTGGAAAAGTAGGTACTTGAATGGACCTAAATCTTCTGAGCACTTACGAGGAGCCTACAGGGCTCACTACACGCCCCTGAGGTAGGGGTCAGGAATCCTGAGTCCTCAAAACGCCCGCGAGCAGTTCAGATGTGCAGAGTTCTTCCTGCAGTGGACACGAAGCTCCCAGGAAGCAGGATCAGTGGTCTCCCCACCGTGTCCAATCAAACCTGGGCACATCCACGCTCCAAGCGTCTGTGTAGGCTCCACTAAATACCAATCAGGCAGGGGCCACTCATTTACACGGTCACATGGTTATGAGAACCACCTTGAAACAGAAAAGCACAGGCATCCTGGTGGAGGAAGAGAACACACACTGTGGGGTCTCACACGCTTTGGGAAAGAGTTATTTTCTTCTTGGTTTTTCGGCTTTTACACTATTGCAAATGGGATCTCTCTTAAGTTTCATTTTCTGTTTGTTGCTGGTAATACTGACATGTAATTGATTTCTGTAGGGTGGTTCCCCCCAACCCACAGCAACCTTGCCTAATTCTACTAACTTTCTACTAGTAGTAATTCTACTACTTTCTTCCCAATCTTTCTATCTTCCGCTTCACTTCTCTTGAATTTCTGCACAGGGCAGGACCGCCAACACCGTGCTCAAGAGAAGGCGTGTCAGCTGGCAGCCTGTTCTTCCTGATCTCAAAGCAAAACTTCTGGGTGTCTTGCTATGCAGTGCGATGTTCGCTGTAGACTTTCCTGCAGGTGTCCCTTCATCAGGTTCTTGGTTCTCTTCTTAGCTTAGTGTTAAGTTATATGTTCCCAGAAATTCACTGATGTTATTAAAACTTGCAAAATTATCACCATGTTGAGATGAAAAAAGAAGGCTTATACATACAATGTGTGGTAGAGCCCCCTCCTCTGGTGGTTAATAAACACCTATGACACTGCTTTGTTTTTATTTATTAGCACAAGTTGTTCATGATAACCACTCATCTTTTTAACGTCACCACATCTGTAGTGAAGTCCCATTTTACACTCTTGATATTATTTGTGCCTTTTTCTTGACCAATTTTGCTTGATATTTGTCAACATTATTCATCTTTTGTAAGAATGAACTTCTCCACTGTATATTTACTTGTTTTGTTTCATTAATCCCTTCTCATTGTCACTTCCTTCTGAGTGGTTTATTTTGACTTTGTTACTTCTGGAGACAGATGCTTACTTAGCTCATTAATTTTCATCTTCTTTCTTAATATATGTATTTAAAGTTATCAATTTCCCTATAAATATTTTAGCTACATCCTACAAGTTTTGATGTGTAGTATCTTCATCATTCATTTCAAAATATTTTCTATTTTCCTTCTTTTTATGACCTACAAATACATGCTAGAAGTGTTTTATTTTAATATACACATACATGGAGATTCTCTATTTATCTTTTTATTCATATTTCTAGTTTAACTGACCTCTGGTTGGACTACCTGCTCTACATAATTTCAATCCTTTCATTTGTTGAGACTGACTTTAAGGCCCTGGATACAGCCAATCTTTGAAAATTCTGAAGTCAAATAGGTATTAGCTGGCTACAGTGTTTTGTTTTATTTATACAGTCATAGATCACATTCCTAATTTTGTTCAAAGTTCTAATCCTTAGTGATTTTTTGTCTGCTTAGCTGTCAATTACTGAGAGGATATTGTAAAATTCTCTACTATGCTTATAGATTTGACCATTTCCTGTAGTTCTGTCAATTTTTGTTTTATATATTCTTTCATTTTCACCCTGTCTCTTGTAAACAAGAGTTGGATTTTTAAAATCCAGTAAGATATCTTTATGTTTTAACTGGAGTATTTAGTCAATTTACAATTAAAAAAAAATTTTTTTCTTTTTTAAATTTATTTGGTTGCACCGGGTCTTAGTTGCGGCAGGTGGGATCCTTAGTTGCGGCCTGCGAACTCTTAGTTGCAAGCATGTATGTGGGATCTAGTTCCCTGACCAGGGATTGAACCCGAGCCCCCTGCATTGGGAGCATGGATTCTTAACCACTGCGCCACCAGGGAAGTCCCCGATTTACATTTTAAATGCTGATATAGTTGAGTTTAACTCTATAATCTTATTTTGTGTTATTTCCCCACCTGTCCTGGAGTTCTTTTTGTCTCCTTTCTTATCTCTTTTTGGATTGTTTTTAAATCACTCCATTTCTTCCCCTCTACTATTGCAGAATACAGTTTCTATTCTTTAGTGACAACCTTTAAAACACAATAATATGTGAGGTTCACAAAGTTCAAAATTAAACAAAACTTTACTCCCTCCGCTAATTCTAACACCCCCCTAACTTAGGTGTTATTAACCATATCCTTTTTCCAGTGCCCCCCCCGACATTATTACTATTATTTCACATTTGTTTAGAGTTGTCCAAATGTTCCCACCTTCTTCATTCTTCTTTCCATTTGGCACTATTTTCCTTCCAAGAACATCCTGGAGAGCTTCCTTTAGCCAAGATGTCACTAATTAACGGTCTTGGTTTTTGCCTTAAAAGTTACCTTCATTTCACCCTCACTCTGGAATTTTTTCCTTTGGTTGCTGTATCACTACACTTTCTACATGTGGGTGTTTTTCCCTTGTTTGGATGGGTGTCTTCTCCATTCTGTACAATTCTCAGTCATTATTTCGTCCAACACGGGCTCTGGCACACCACCTCTTCTCCCTGATTCTCAGTTGGTCTTACAAGTTACTTACAAGTCCTATTTTGTTCTAAAGTGAAATCTGTACGTTCTGCTCTATCTTCCAGTTCAATCACACACTTCAATCTGTTGGGTTTTTAACTATAGTGGTTGAGCTGCCCATGGCTAGAAACTGCACCTGATTCCTTTATCAAATGTGTTAGGTCACTTAACAGTTTCCTTTCTTTGTAGGTATTTTCCACCTTGTCTATTACTTTAAGCAGAGTAAGAAGTGCTTTTAAACACTGTGTCAACCACTCACTGTCTCTGTTTTCACAGAGCTCCTGCTGGTCCTCATTCACTGAACGCCTGGCATTCTGTGTTTGGTTATTCTCAACCAGGGATGCTTGATTGCCTTGAAAATTACACGTGGGGATTCTCTGAGCCGAGGATAAAGGCGCAGTCCTTCAAAGACCTGCTTGCTTGTGGACCGGCCGTGGGGCACTCTCTACAAAGAATCAGAATTGGCTGGAAAATGTCCTACCACTGAGGTCACAGGATCTGCACGAAGGACAACATCTCAGGAGGGGACGGGCTTACTTCTGACTCACCTTCACCCTGGAGGTGCAGGAGTCCTCGGTGGGCACAGCTTCCATCATCCTGCCCACCTTGGTCTCTGCCCCTGCGCCCAGAGGTGCCATCAGAACTCACAGTTTGCCCAGTTCACCGAACGCCCTCAGGACTGTGCTCACCATCCAGGGTTATTCTTTGCACTGAGACTCTGGTCTCCTCACTACCTTCCTCAGGATCTTCCAAGCCATTCAGTGCTTTCCACAGGTGTTGTTTTTCATCTGTTCTGTAGCACTTGCCCCACCCGAGTGAGAAGACTGGTCCAGCCCACCAGTCCACCCTGTCACCGGAACACAGCCCGCCCTTACTTCTTCAAGCTACTGACATTTGGCACTGCTGCCACTCGTGGCCAAACCAAACCCCAGCCAGGCAAGCTCTTAAAAGGAAAAAGGTCATCCCTGCGATGTGACAGGAGGGCTGTTGGGTAGGGTGACTCCCAGATCCAAGCCTGGATGCACATCTGTCCCAGGAGGAGGGGAGCCTGCCCAGTGCCCTTGCCTCCTGGCCCTGGGCTCTGCGCAGGGTCCCGGCAGGTGAGCAGAGGCTCAGGCGGAGTGACCTCTGGTACCCAACGGCCGGCTCCTTTGTTTTGAAGAAATCCACTTAACACTCCAACAGTCACTACTTCTACCTTGTTGGAACCGGGGTGAGGTGGGGGGGTCTGATGAAGAATCTCCCCGCAGATCAAAGCTCTGTGAGCCCTCCCTCATGTACTGCGAGGGGCTGCCTTTCTGCTTGGACAGCATCTGCTCACCAGCAGTAAAACCTGACCCTTTTCCGCAAGCCCCATGCAAAGGCTCCTCTTTGATGAACCATCTCCAGGACATGGGGAGGGCAGCACGAGGGGGTGCTTCTTATCAGTAGCAGTGGTAACTCAACTTCACCCTGGTTCCTTGTTGAAGTCATGTTCCAAGATCCTAGGCTGCTGGTGGGAGTACAAATGAGGACCAGCGCTCTGGGGAGTCCGCACTGTTGTCCACAGCTGAGCATATGCCTCCCGTGGCTGCAGCCCCACCCCTGGGAACAGACCCAGTGGAAAAGTGGACACGCGGTCGCCAGAGTCAGGGGCAAGACTGTATTTTACAGTATCATGTAATTTAGAGTACATCAAAACAGAAGCCCCAAAGTGGAAACTATCCAAGTGCCCCGCACAGTGATGTGCAGAGTATGTACAACAGGGGGATGAACTACAATAGCCCAAGACCACGGATGGACCTCATGCTCACACGTAACGTCGAATGGGAAGCCACGATGAGCACAGGCCGTGTGTCCACTTGCCCCGAGTTCACGCGCAGGCGGGAGGGACCTGTGAGCTACAGGTCAGGGGTGTGGTTACCCCCGGGCACGGGCAGCAACCCGAGGGGCACGAAATGAGCTGCTGGGGGACAATGTTTCTTGTTTGGCTGGTCACATGGTGCGCTGCTCCGTGAGCTGTAGACGGGACAGTGCATTTTTCTATATTTGTTCTACTTTAGTAAAGAGTTAAAATATGTATATACACACATGCCAACTTTGGTAGGAAAATGAATCCACACAGCTCTCAAAGGAGGAGCATCTCTGATGCCAGGCGGGTCTGTCACGGCACATACACTCCTGCCACCCCCAGGCCCCTCATGTGCGCTCACCACGGAGCTCCCAAGAGAGGGGAAGTGGGGACCAAGGTCACGGTGGGCACCGCCTCCCGCCTCCAAGCCCCACAGACCTCACTGTCCCTGCGGCTTCCAAAACCAGACTGTTCAGAACAAACCTCAGGGCTTCCCTCTGAGGTTGGAGGCAACAACACAGGCTGCAGTGGCCGGCTCGGCCGTGGCTAAAGCCCCGTCCATGCCCCTAACGACATGTCACTAACGAGGCCGCTGTTGACGGTGTCGTCACCGCTCACTCTTGCGCACTGACCCCTTCCCCGAGTCACTGCAGTTACTACGAAATTCCCCAACTACGATGATCTAGAACTCACCAAGAAATGCAAACGTGTTCAACAGAAATAAAGCTGCATCTAATTCCTATGCAGGATGAGCCTTAATTAAAAAGGAAATCGTTTTGCTACAGCTGAGTTGTACATTTTAACCACTGAATGAAAAGTTCCAATAGAACATACTGCCTGGGCTGAGGGCCAGAACCCGGTCTCTCACGGTTCTGCGTGAAATGCGTAGGCCAGATCCTCCCGTCAGGAGGGGCCAGGAATCTATGATCTACTTTTCCGTTTCTTTGCCTAAAAGCAAAGGCAGGCAGAGAGGAGGCAACGAGGGATGTGGGCTCGGCCTGGAAGGGGCTGCGACCAGCCAGCCCGCCTGTCTCCAGTATCCCACACCTGCCCAGCGTCCACGCCCGGTCCTCGAAGAAACGCCATCTGGGAGGCAGGAGGTTCACCTCATCCAGCCCTCTCAGTCCAACAAAGTCTGACTAAAAGAAGGGAGAATGGAATGCCAACTACCGGAAAAGAATTTCCCCTCCTACCACGAAGGAGCACTCTTGCTCACGAAACACAAAACCCACCTCTTTTCAGAGGCAGTGCACTGTTCAAACCAAAAATAACGTTTTGTTTCCTGGTGAGGGCGTCGTCACCGATACGCTCGGCTGCTCTGCAAACCCATCTAGCTCATCAGCTCCGCCGGGAAATAAAGGATGCTCACTGCGAATTCTCCTCCTGGAACCAGCGCAGGCACCTGGGAAGGGCCCGGTCTGGTGAGGCCCCCGCGTGGGTGACGGACAGCGGAGAACAGACAGCGCTGAGACCAATCTAACCGGCCTGCAGGTGCAGGGCACCTGGGAGAGAGCGAACGCCCAAGCCTTCTGCCAAGGGTCACTTCAGAGCGTTGGCTTCTGCTGGCGGAGCAGGATGGGCCACATGTGGCAGCACCGCCGTGAGTGTAATGGTCAGTCTCCCAACTAGAGCCAGGCTGGGGGGAATCCAAAAGTCACTTGGCTTTGGAATATGTTTTTTGTGTTTATAGTTGATGCTCTAGGAATCCAGGCTACTTGAGGCTAAATGATAATGTACTCATAGAACACAGGCACTAGAAAATCACCTGTTAGCTCGGCAAGGATGGGCACCTACTGTGTGCCACTGTCCAGACACTAGGGACACCTCGGGGAAACAGGGCGGCCACATCCCTGCACTGGGAGAGCTTACAATCCAGTGTCAGAAATGACAAAGTCAGTCACATATGTGACACATCAGGTGGTGATAATGAAAACAAAGCCATGCAGAGAAGTGGGACTGGGGTCACCGGGCCTGTCACTTTAAATAGGGTGGTCAGGGAGGTCACAATGCACAGACCTGAGGATGGTGGGGGAGCAAGCCACGTGGCCGTCTGGGAAAAAGCTCCCCAGGGAAAGCAAGAGCATGTGCAAAGGCCCTGCGGCAGAAGGGCCTGCCCGGGAAACAGAGGGAGGCTAGTGTGACCAGAGCAGGGGGTGGGGGTGGCAGCAGTGAAGCCTGAGGGAAAAGTGGGGCCTTGGAGGCCACTGGAAAGACTCTGGCCAAGGAGGGTCCTGAACACAGGGTGGCACAATCTGCTCTGGGAACAGACCAGAAGGCAGGGGTGAGGGCAAAAGCAGGCAGACCACTTCAGACCTAGTGAAATAACCCGGGGGATGAGGGGTCTGCACCAGGCTGGCACCAGGGGATGCGGTGAGAGTGGACGGAGCTGACAGGTTTGCCGTCGTAAAGGATACAAGTGTGAGAAGGCATGGAGTGAAGGATAAACCACGATGTGTGGCCTGAAAGATGGAGCCAACTGGCTTGGTTTCATACTACACGAGGAGGAAACTGAAGCCAAGGGAGGAGAACAGTCACATCCAAGGTCACACCACTTACTCTAGGGACTAGAACCCAGACCAGTGCTCCCCCCGCTGCCCCAAGCTGCAGCCAGTGGGGGACGCCGGTGACTACACAGGTCACATGTGGACGCCCTCCAGCTCCTCTTTGCTCTCAGATGCTGGAGTAGACAGTGTCCCTCGGGGACCACCGGCACCCAAGCACGTACTGTGAGCGAGGCTGGGAGGAGAGCACAGCCCCTGCCCGGGGAAGACAACCACAGTCCACGGCTGCCACCCGAGAAAGCAGAACTGGTGTGCCCAGAAATTCCCACTTTCCCCAAGAGAACCCCCAAATCTAGATTTTAACAACAACAACTTCTCCAATTTTAAACGGTGGCTTAGTTGTTTAGCAGCCCGGGCCTGAACAAACCTCACGTGCCAGCCAAGTTCCATCCACGCAGGGCTCCAGCTGGGAACCAGTCTCAAGACAGCCTGAAACACACCTGGCTCACTCACACCTCAACCAGGTCAGGGCACAGAATTAAAGCTTTGGGTCTAAGATGGTCTCTATTCCAACTCTGGAGCCAGCAGATGACATCCACTATCACTATAAACAGCGGATCACTTCCGGCACAACCTTAGGGGTCTCCTGTCTGACCAACAAGAAAGTAGCTGTCTATCACTCTGGGCTCTTTGTTAACTGGTTTGACGTTACTCTACACAATGTACTAAGATGAGGCCACTAGTACAGCCAAGAATTCAGAAATTCTCCCCAAATACTATCCAGTGATCCTTTCCAAGTTCTGTGGAATATAACAAAGCCCTGCAAAGAGCCAGGAAGCAACTGCTGTCCGCCAAACAGGAAAATGCCTGCACCCTGGCCCGTGTAAGGGTAGGAGACCGGCAGCTGTTCCAGCCTTGCCAAAATAATCCAACGTAGAAATTACACAACTTTCTTTATAAATTAAAGTTGCCCTGCGTTGCTAGGCATGTGGGAGATGCATGTCATTTACAGCTCTTAAAGGAAACACGCTACATGTGTCTGGCCTCCAGTCGTGGGAGTCGGCCTGCCTGTTTCAGGAGACTCAACGGAACTTGTGTGCCTAAGGAAACAGCCTCCTAGGAAGTCCCCAGGTTAATCTTCCATAATGCTAAGTGGCCCTCTTGCCCAGGCTTTCTCACTTAGAATTAAATATTTACTTTCCCTACAAGCCATATGTCTTCTGCCCAATACCTATCTTCCGTGTCTGTTACATTTGACCACTTTGATGCCCTTGGTGTTAGGTAAGAAGCTCTCCAGGGCGGGACCACTGTCTGTGCTGCGCCCCTGCTCCCCCGCCTTCTTTCCCTTAACATGCAGTTTATAATGCACACCAAGAGTCAGGAACAACTGCTTTCTAAAGGTGACATCTTATTAGGTGGAAGCGCATGAACTGCCACTAATTTAATTTTATTTAACTTTAATTAAGTTGAAATACCTCCGTGTGGCTACCGTACTGGACAACACAGTTCTAGATGGAGTGTCTTCAGACACGAACGAGGTTCGTTTGTGGTGTCTGAAGGCCTGGCACACAGGAGAAGCTTGACAAAGACATGAAGTGAAAGCCCTGTCTTGGTACTGCCACATCCCACACTGAATCCCCGCCTTCGTTTCCATCTTCCAATTCCAGGTGCTTCCTGGGGTACTTACTGTCCCAAGGAGTGTGGAATTATACGGCCTGTAGGTGTCGGTGAACATTCAGAAGGCCGTGCCCACATCGCCCAGCAGCTGGGCAACAGGAACTGACCTGCTGGGCCTCTACGTTCTCATCCACAGGATGGGAACAACCACATCTACGCTACGGAAACTGGCTGCTGTGAGGCCAAAATGTACACCAAAGCTGTGAATCTGACTCTAAACAGTAAACCTTAAAAATCAAGTTGGGCTGAGCTTCGGTTGTCCAATGAGATAGCTGGAGAAAATTTAACAGGTGTGTTGGTCTACCTCATTTCATCTGCAATTATTGTGTTACGGGCCAGGCCTTAACCATCGCCGGGCCAGAACGTACAGATGGACAGCAGTGTCTCCACCATCATCATTCTCACTGACCATATTTTTTCTCCCAAAACAAGATTTTAGCACAGAAAAATCTGGATTCTCGAAAGAACGGTTGACTCCCTGCCTATACGTCACTCACCTCCTCGTTAAAACTCCTTGGAATAAAAGAACAAGTAAGAAAAGTCTGGGGTCCTGACATTTTTAAAAGGTGTCCCTGCTACATAACCAGGATGCCAATCAAATGGTTTGCATTCAGCCACTTACATGGAATTTGGTGCTGTATCATCACTACAGCCTACTGACTTAGGGCTCGTTTCAGCAAAGAGCATAATTGCTCAAATGTGACTCAGTGGCTTGGGATTTATTTAAAATTCTCCCATCACCAAAAACTATTCATGCACCAAGGGACCAAACTAACTTCTTAATCTCTGTAGAGATGTTCAGAGGCCGACTCCTAACTGTGAAAGTGAAGAGTTCTGATCCAGCACAGTGCCTGCGGCTCGACTCCCTGGCGGCTGTTTCCAGTCCCCGAGACACCTTTCTCTCCCTGTCCGGCCACCCACCCCGCCACCCTGCAGCTCAACGGGTCCAGAAGCCCTGAACGTGCAAGCCCTGCTCCGCCTCCTGCCTCCAGCTTTCCTCCTTCGCTTCATCAGAGAGGGAAGTGGCATCTCCAGGCCCTCAGAACCGGAAGCTTCTTTCTGGAAGGAAAACAAGTTGGCAGCCCACAGTGGGCCTGACCTTTGGAGAGTTCATAAAGGAACAGAGACGTCACCACAGCCTGCTGCGGGATCACAGAGCCTTCTCTGGGGTTGGATCAGGGGGAAGTCAGGACAGCCAAGCACAGAGGAAAGCGTAGGGGGAGGCAGAGTGCTTCCCAGCCCCGCGGGAACAGCCAAAGCTCTGAAGAGACCTCCTCCCCAAAGTCCAGAAAACGCCACGCAAACGCCCCCGCTCTGAAGGTTCCAGCACACCAGGCAAACAGTGACCCGCGAGGCTCCCAAGAGCCTGCAAAGTTTCATTTTCTAGATGCTTCCTAGACTCTGCTGACCTCCGACCTCCAGGAGTTATTGCCAAACTTCCTTCTGCCGGCACAAGGTCCCAGGGTTTCCCAGCACTTACCTGGGAGGCTGCCCGACCCTACAGTGAGTGGGTGGTTCTATCTCCAGGCTACAGATAAGGAAACCCGGGTTCAGAGAGGTTAAGCAACCTGAGCAGAGGGTCTGCAGCGTGGCAGGGGTGGGATCCAGACGACAGGACATGGCAAGGCTGCGTCCGCAGCGGGTGGGCCAGAGCCAAACCCAGACCCCACCTCCCTCCCGGCCCGAACACCCTAGAAACTCATGCAAAAACAGTAACAGTCAACACCTGTGGACTACTCCCTACACGTGCTGGGTCTTCACGGTTCTCTCTCCGGCAGCCCGGCTGTTCCGACGTGGAAGCGGACCCCAGAGTGAAACAGCCTGGCCGAGTCCCCACGGTGCCGGCTTTCGGAAGCCCACCCCTTAGCCATGACACCACCCGAGCTACCATTTGTGATCTGCAATGTGGGGAGGGTTCCCCGAGGCTTCCCAGATGCTGCCCGGGAAGCGCGGACCCCAGCCCGCCCTCCCCTGCCCGGCGCCAGGCCGGGAGCCCGGGACCCGGGGCGGGAGCCAGGCGGGGTGCCAGCGCGCTTGACGGCCGGGCCGGAGGTGCCACTTCCGCCGGGCCTGGCACCGCCGGCCCATTCATCGTCCCCCCGCCGGGCGCCCTCGCACCGGGTCCGCGCGGCAGGCCGGGCAAACAGCGCCCCCGGCCCCGCCGCCAGGGGGAGCAGGGAGCCGCCTCCCGCGCTCCGGGAAGTTGCCACCGCGGCCACCGGGCGTCCGGACCCGGACGGTCCGGGTCTCCGCACGGCGGGCCCCGCGGCCCCGAGCCCGGCCCGCCCCGTCGGCGCCGCCCG
>NW_021703769.1:47560645-47563166 GCF_005190385.1 Monodon monoceros | reverse complement strand
CGCGCTCGGCTCGGGCCCCCATTCAATCCCGCCCCCTCCCCCGCCGGCCCCAGCCGCCTTCCGCCCGCCCCCCCCCCCCCCCCAGCCCGGACTCCAGCCCGGCAACGTCATCCAGCCGCTTCCCGAAGCTTAACCCCTTCCTCCGCCAGCTGTGCGCCGCCCCGCCCCGCCGCCAACTTTCTTCGCCCAACTTCGGAGCGCGCCGGCCGGCCCGACGGCCCGGCTGGGAAGGACAGAGAGAGGTGGGGGGGGCGGCCACGTCGCGCCGCGGGGCCGCCGCAGGTCCCGCAGACTGCGAGGGCGTGGGGTCCACACCTCTGGCACGCTCGGCCAACGCCCCTGCACCGGGTTCGGCCCGGCACACGCCCCCAGGGCCCGCCCGGACCCTCAGGGTCCGCCGCCGAGGCGACGGCCGGGGCCGCCGCCGGGGGAGGGGCCACCAGGGAGACGTGTCACTCCCGGCGCGGCCCGCCCGGCCCGGCCCCGGCGCCCCGACGGCCCGGCCCGCGCGCCGCCACCGCCGCTGCAGGGCCCGGCCAAGTTTCTTACCTGCAGCCGGAGACGCGGGAGGGAGAGCGAGAGGGCAGGAGCTGCCGCCGCCGCCGCCGCCGCCGCGGAACCGGGAGAGAGGAGCCGGCCGAGCCTCCGCCGAGAAGCCGCCCCCGAGCAACTGCAGGCGCCGCGACCCCGACGCCACCCGCCCCGTCCGCCGTCCGCTCCGGCTGCTCGCTGGCTGCGTGCGCGCGTGTGGAGTCGTGGCACTTTCTGCCTCGGAGCTGGCAAACGGCCCCCTCCGCCGGGATCGCCGCCTCCTGCCTTCCCCACCCGGGCCAGCCATTCATCGAGCCGCCTCTCCCCATTGGCCCGTGCCCCGCCACTCCGCCGGCCGCTGACCAGTCAGAGCGCGGGCGGCCGAGCCGCGGCGGCGGCCATTGGGCGGGGAGGCGGGTCTCCGCTTCGGCCAATGGGAGAGGGGAGGAGCTGCGGGGAGCCTCGGGGGCGGGGCCTGTGAGGGGCGGAGCCGCGCGGCGCGGCTCTCGGCCCAGCGCGGGGGCGGGGCGGGCCCGGAACGCGCGGCCGAACGGGGGAGGGGGCGCCGGCCGGCCCCGCCCACCCCGGGCCAGCGACCCTGCTTGCCGGCGCTGATTCCGGGAAGGCTGTGGCCCGGCGGGCCGCGAAGGTTCGAATCCCAGCGGCGCCGCGCCTGCGCCCCTGGCCCCTCCGGGCTGAGATGGCGGTGGGTGTCACCCTTGAGCAGGGTTGCGCAACATACGAACAGTAGGGAGAAATGCTTCGTTTAAAACCAACTGACTTCCCCTGCAGCAGCGCCCCCTCCGGGCCCTAGATGTGAGGACAAGTTATGCTGGGGGTCAGTTCAGAGAGGGCACGTCACTATCTTCAAAGAGATTGCAATCAGCACCAGAAAGAATTTTCTTGAGTAAACTGGGGCGGAAAGTCCAGACGGTGCAGGAGGAATGGAGGGTGGACGTCATTTACACCCATTTTTAGGGAGGTTACAACTGAGGCACTGTCCAAACCTCAACTGGCAGCAGGGCAATGACTGCAGTTGACCTTCTGTTATTTTACTCTGCAATGGGGAGGGTGAGAGGGTCTGACGCACATAAACTCACACACTTTCCAGAAAACTGAGTAAACGGTGCTTCATGACAGGACTTCCCGACCCCTACACCCCCCCCCATATAACCCAGCACTCTCTCTTCATAACCAAATAAGTCTTTCAATTAAGATAATTTTAGGCCTGGTTTCTAACCATTATATCAGTGTCTCTTAAAGCTAACTCTTTGAACTTGAGTCAAAGCCAGTTTCTTTGAAATTAAGGTTTCTGGGAGGCCAAAAGGGCTGCTGCAGGCTGATCTGCCCTGTACCACTTCCCCCACCCCCGTGGCTGCAGAATCCTGTTCCTAATAGCTGTTTCTTGGACAGTCTCACATACTCCCTCCCTCTTTGTCACTGGTACCATATGAGTTGTTAGATGTGGAAATACAAGCCATCATGAGGGAATAAAGAGGGGCTGGGTTGAAATTAAACCGTTCATTCATATTTTTAATCTCAGCAGTTCCCTAGCATATTAATGATTAATCCGCGGGAATTAACCTGGATTAGCTTTCCACACTCAGTCTTTTTCCAGTGGTGAGCCCCGGCTTGACGTAAAAGTCAAGAATCCCAGCTTCTTGCTGGCATATGCTACCAACTAGTTCTAATTGGCCGTGGGTAAACCAGTTAGCCCCTCTGAACATGGATGTACCCTTTTAGGACAATCGCTCCCCTCTCTGGGTTTTGGAGAATCATTCTTCCATCCCCCCATCCATCTCCCCATCCATCCCATCCATCCAATCCATCCACCCATCCATCCCATCCATCTACCCATCCATCTACCCATCCATCCACCCATCCACCCATCCACCCATCCATCCATCCACCCATCCATCCACCCATCCATCCCATCCATCCACCCATCCACCCATCCATCCCATCCATCCACCCATCCATCCCATCCATC
>NW_021703769.1:47449487-47560635 GCF_005190385.1 Monodon monoceros | reverse complement strand
TCCACCCATCCATCCACCCATCCATCCCATCCATCCACCCATCCATCAACCCATCCATCCCATCCATCCCATCCATCTACCCATCAACCCATCCACCCATCCATCCTATCCATCTACCCATCCATCCCATCCATCCACCCATCCATCCACCCATCCATCCATTCATTGGTGTCTGTCGAGTGCCCGGAAATCACTACAGGCTGGGCAAGCAGCCTAGACTGATACTCAGACCCAGTAAAGACCCAACTGCCCTCAGAGGCCTTGCTGTGGGCACAGACCTCCTTCATTTTATTCACACTGGTTTTCCCAGAAGCAGATCCTGACCAGGAGGGTTTGGGTGCAAGTGACTCATTTGAGGGATGATCACAGGAAACACTGGTAGGAAAGTGGGATGGAAAGGGGCTGGTGAAGAGCACAATGTCAAGCAAGTGGCCTCTGCGGGCAGCCAAGGCTCAGCATCGCTGGGCACTAGGGAACCATGTGGAGCCTGCCCCAGAGGTGTCCCCCCTGCAGTGCGGGACTCCCAGTCCTCGTGGTGGAGGGCTTCTTCTGGGGGGCTTTAACTCACCCTGATGCTCCGTCAGCCAGAGAAAGCCTTCCAGCAGAGAGAAGCAGCTGTTTGCAGCAAGAAGCCCTTGGCAGAAGGCTGAGTGCCTGGGGCGTCTGGGGGCCACGATAGGATCTTCTACCGACCCCACACCTGCACAGAGTAGGGGCTCCGTAAATGCACATTCCATAAATGTTGTTAAATGAATCATAGGATTACAAAGTCCGTAGGAGCGAAGGGTGTTTACAAAAAAGGGTCTCTCTGTCTGCTCCCTCCTGTGATTGACGTTTTTTTGGCCTCAACACAACATAGGGCTCAGTATGGACAAGTGGCCTGGCCTGAGCCTTTGCCTTTGCTCAGTCCCTGCCCCTTGTCCAGCCTCCACGAGGAGGTCAGCCCCTGCCCCACCCCACCCCCACCTCCTAGCCGACCTGACTCACAGCCACTGCTGTGCCTGCAGACTGCCCTCCTCGGCCCTGCTCCGCCTTCTCAGCATGTCTCAGCCTTGGTCTCTCCCAAGGCGTGTCTGGGAAAAATGGGAACCACCCCCAGGACTAGATGGACAGGAGGTGCCTGTGGGGGAGCGAGGGGCTTCCCCCAGGCTCAGAGCCCCTGGCCCTGCCGCAGGCCTGTAACCATCAAGCCACCCAGCACGAGAGGGATCCCATCGCCCAGCACAGCCTCCAGGTCCTATCTGCTCAGTGCCAGACACAGGCTGGAGCCTGGGAATCAGGTCCCTGCCACCCCCTGGATGACAGGCCAGTGAGGGCTGTCACATGAAGCCAGGCCAGGGAGGCCGAGGCGAGCTCAGACTGCGCAGAGCAGAGGGGTGAGAGCAGAAGCTGGAAAGAGAAGGGGAATTAGGCCAGAAGGTGAGAGAACAGGGCGGGTGGAGGCCTGGGATCTAGGTAGCATGGTGCACCAGGGGCCCGCCGATTTGTGGTGTCTTGCCAAAGCTTGAAGGGTGAAGGAGAGGGTAAGAAGAGCTGAGTGTCAAAAGGCGAGCCTCACGGGCACAAGGGAACCATGTGGAGGTGATGTAAATGCTCCGCACCTTGGTGATAGTGACAGTTACACGATCAAATTAGGCACTCTTGAAAAGGGCGAATTTGGTTTGTAAGCAAATTATTCTTCAATCAACCTGACTCAAGAAAAAAAAAAAGGATACGTCCTTTTTGGGTTTTAGTTGTATATTAAAAACAAATAAAGCATTCTTATTGGGAAAAACTAAACATACAAGAATAATTACCTAGAACAGCCCATTAACTCATGACAGGGCTTTGCTTTCTATGACTAACTTGCAAATATTATTTTTAAAGAGTAGGCAGAAAGAGAAGATATCTTACAGTGTGAAAAGAGGTTTTACTTTATCAACAACTAAAAAAGGATGATAAAAGACAAACAGAAGAAAAATATCATGTGAAAAAAAGGACGTAACGTTTTTAGGTCTTATCACGTGCCAGGCACTATTGGAGATGCCTTACAAATAAGGAAAATTATTTAACCCTCAGAACGACCCAGTAAAGGAGGCACAGTTATTACCTCCACTTTAGAGATGAGGAAACGGAGGCACAGAGAGGTTGAGTACCCTGCCGTTTGTCACAGGGCTGGTCAGAGGAGGGGGGTGGGCACCAGGGTCCATGAGCATAACCACTGCATTCGGTGCCAGATCCCAGAAGGTGTGCTGTACCTGTGTGGGTTGCAGTGGTGGTTCAGGGAAGGGTTTGTGGTCAGTGACAGCCAAGGTCGCTCCCATGGCCCCCTATTTCGGCTGACTGTGATGCTCAGCTAGGTTGGGGACCCACTGGGTTGGAGGCCATTGCAATAGTTCTGGTGGTGAGGGCTTGAACAAGGCAGTGGCACCATTGGGAGGTGTAAGGGTCCTTCATGAGGGTGTTTAGGAGGTGAAGTAGGTGAGGCTTTGTGACCATGGGAGTGAGGGACAGGGAGGAGCCACCTGTGAGCCCCTGTTCTTGGCCCGAATGACAGGGAACATGGTGGTGTCAGTGCAGGGGCAGGGCATGCAGGAGAATGAATAGGTGGGGGAAAGGAAGTGGGGAGGATGTTGCCTGTTGTCTTGACATGTCGAATTTGAGGAGTCTTGGGGAAGTCCAGGGGGAGATAGTGTTGCATTGGGTCTGAAGCTCAGGGGTGGAGGCCAGTGTGGCTATTACAGTTGGAAACCTGAGCACGAGAGGATGTTCAGACCTTAAGGACGGAGATGATCACGCCCAGCATGTGAAGCTGGGAGCTGCATGTGGATGGGGACAGGAGAAACCAGAGCTTGAGTCCTGCACAGAGAGAGGAAAACCCACAAAAGAGTCTGTATCAATCTGCTTTTGCTGCATAATAAATCACTCCAAAACTCAGTGGCTTATCACAATTCTGGTTTCCTATTAGAGCTCACACATCTACGGCAGCTGAGGCTTGGCTGATCTTGGCTGGCCCACGCATAAGTCACGCATGGGTGGGCTGGGGGTTCACTTCTAGTCTGGGCTTGACTGGAGCATCTCGATGCTGCTCCACAAGGCTCATTCCTTTCTTTGGGAATCAGAAACTAGAGAGGGCATTCACTTCTCATGGCGATGGTTGAAGCAAAAGAAAACAAGCAGAAGTACACATGCAAGGGAAAGAGTTTCAAGAAGTAAAGAATGATTAAATGCAGACTGGAAATTCAGCAAGATGAAGACTGAAATGTGTGTTAAACGTGGCAACTCAGGAATCAAAGTTTTAGAGGAAGGGGTGGGTGAAAAGTTGGCCACCAAGTTGTGGAGAGCTGAGAAGTGAATGGAGCCGGGGTAGGGGGCAGGTAGAAGCAACATGCATCCATTCATCCAACAGATGAATCCAACTCAAGACTTATCACATGTCAGTCACTGTTCTAGGAGGTGAGGAGACAGCCTTGAACAAGGCAGAGGGTTCCTTTCATGGAGTTCACATTCTAGTGGGGAAAAGACAGTAGCCAAGTCAACCAATAAATAAGCAAGGTGAGTCAAAATGGTGCCAAAGGCTACAAGGAGCGAGAAGAGGCTCCTGTGAAGGAGAGGGGTGGGCTTTGGGAATGGGGGGTGCAGGGGATGTAAGAGGCCGGTCAGAGAAAACCCCTCTGGGGAGGTGATGATTGAGCTGACACTTAAAGGACGAGAAGAAGCTGATCTTGTGAAAAGAAGGAAGAATAAGTGGAAAAGCCCTGGGGTGGGGAGGAGCTTAGCAGCTGGTTCAGGGAACAGAAGGAGGGCTGTGTGACTGGAGCTCAAGAAGGAAAGGAG
Source organism: Monodon monoceros (assembly GCF_005190385.1). NCBI lineage: Eukaryota > Metazoa > Chordata > Mammalia > Artiodactyla > Monodontidae > Monodon > Monodon monoceros. The sequence continues at coordinate 47,556,819 of NW_021703769.1, read as the reverse complement.
AGAAGGCAAAGGCCGTGAGGCACGAAGGCGCAGACAGGAGAGGAGCCTTAGCATGTATCGGAAGCCAGGGGAGCGGGAGCCTTAAGTGGGAGAGTAGTGCCGTCTGATCTGCATTTTTTTTTAATTTTTATTTATTTTTTTATACAGCAGGTTCTTATTAGTCACCAGTTTTATACACATCAGTGTATATCCCAAAAGATCACCTTAGCAGTGGTGGGCAGAATTGTTAAGACATGGAATGGAGGATCCCAGGACCAGGTAGGAGGCTTTTGTAAGATTCCAGGCAAAATATGGTTGATGTGCCGGTAAATATTTAACTATTGGCTACTGGAGGTGGGGGCAGGGGAGCATTCCTAATTTGTAGCATTTGCCAATTTCTGGGGTGTGAATACTCCCACCGGAGCTGATTTCAAGTAACCAAACATAAAGATGGGAAGAAATTCTCAGTAACATACCATTATAAAGCATACAGGTAACCTCATGAATAATCTCAAAGGCGGATATAATAGTAAAATGTAGTCAAATAATTAGGGAGTGATGAGGATGAGTATTTATTACTTTTGTTTTTACTATAATCTATGTCATTGTAAGTTTATATCATAAAATGTTTAATAATGGCTGTGTTTAATGAACTGCTTGAAATATTCCTGAAAATGCAACAATCAGCCCTTATGAGGTGGCTGGTTCCTTCACAGCACTGAATATAACAGTCACCTGGACTGGAGTGGAGGCTGAGTGTGTGTGTGTGTGTGTGTGTGTGTGTGTGTGTGTGTGTGAAAGAGACTCAACAGTATTTGAAAATGTTAGAAAATGAAATCCTGTTCATGCTCATGTTGACATTTCTGCACACATCTCACGCCATGTCTGAGCTGTGGACTCGTTGGGGGCAGTGGCTGGAACTGATGCAACATTCTGTTCCCTGAAGACCTACCCAATGCCTTGATTCTGGTAAAAACTCACCTTAGGCTGGCTCTCCTCAGAGGAAGACCTTGAGAAAAAGATTTGAGTGAAAGCATTTTATATGGAAGGTGATCCCAGGAATCACCAGGAAGGGAGTGAAGAAGTGAGCCAGGGAAGGAAGACAGCCAGTAAACAGTGCATGACCAGCAAGTTTCCACCGTGAGCAGTTGAAGCTTAATCCCGCTGAGGAACCCTGGGATGCGGCGGTGTGTGCCTCAGAGGTACCACCCTGAGAACCGAGGAAGCCAGAGTACTTACTCACCAACACCTACCCATCACTGGTTGAAGGCTGCTCCTGGCATTTCCGGCCCACACCCCAGAGAAAGACCTGAGGAAGGGTGCTGGTGTTTGCAGTCAGCGGCTGTGGAGATGCCCAGGAATGGCAGAGGGGATGTGAACAGGGCACCAGCTGGGCTGATCCAAAACTGATAAATATTTCTTCAATGAATGAACAAACGACTGAATGTAGGGCCCTCTGAGCTTCTATAAACACAAATTTAGGGTTTAAAAGCTTTGAAACAGAACGCAGATCCTTCCACTCCACAGTCAGCACATTTATCTTATACTTTTACAAAATCTAGAGCAGGGGACCTATGACATCCCAGACGATTTAAGTTCTGCAGCAGTGTTACTCGAAATCAGAGCAATGTTGTTATACACTTAAAGAAAACTCTCTGTAGATAGACTATACTAACCATCAAAAGAAAAATAAAACTTACACAAAGAAAATAGATGGTAAGAGGGATCCCAAATTACAAATTTCTCTATGGTTGCTAGTGGTAGTAAAATATACCTTGGCCAAAAATGTTTGGTTTGTTGTGTGGGTGATGCTGGAAGTGAGCTTAGAGATAGGAGCTTTTGCAAAATTGAGGACTGACCTGGGGCTGGCTGGGTCCCCAAAGAAAATATGGGGGAAAAAAATAGATGGATGATGTTTGCGTGGTACTTTCCTATTTCTAAAGTACTTTGCAAATGATCCTTACTAGAACCGTGAGAGGGAAGTATTATTATCATTACCTCAGTTTACAGGTGAGGCAGCTGGTGTTCAGAGAAGTGCAGTAGCATTGCTCAAGACCCCACACTTATAAATGACAAAGTTAAATAAGTCTAGAGACTCCAAAAATGGCATCTTTCCATGATACAACCCTCTGCTTTTGCCATTGAAAAAAACAGTGGGGAAATGAGCAGGTATAACAGACCCTACATGAGTTAATGAAACCTTTCTCCTTTCTACTGTCCTTCCAGGACTCCATGTGTTTCCCCTTCAGCCTGCTCCTCAGATAACAGTGAGCACTTGGTAAACTGTCAGAAATATTTTAATTGAACTGAATGTGGTCAGCCTGGCTTGGTTAGACGCCTCACACTGGACATTCAGATTCAAAATCTGAGGGCCATCAAGTTAAAAGGCTTTCCCTGAGCAGAAAGCCTCCTTTACTTACGTTCAGCTTGTGGTAAATGCTCCAGTGTAAACAGAGTGAGGTGGTGTACAGAGCTGTGAAAGACCCAACTGTCATTCTTCTCTCGCTCTTCCCAATCCATCCACTCGCTTTCAGCAAACTCAACCTTCCAAAACCGGTGCTTCCATCTTGTCTTGTCCCCGCTTCAGGAGCCTCAGATGGTCTCCCCTACGTCAAATCTTTCTCTGCCTGACTTGTGTGGACTCCCGTCGCCTGGTCCCCCCGACATTCGCCAAGCTCTACCCATTCCCGCCCGTGCCCATGCGGTGCCTTGGCCCAAAGCATGCTCTCCCAGCCTCTTGCCGTCCCCTTCTGCCCCAACTCTCAAGGACTGCCTTTGCTCATTCATCCTGGAATCGGGCACTACGTTTGCCAAGCCCCCGCTTCTTGTTGTGGTGCAGAGCTGCATCGAACTTGGTTTCTCTCTGCCCTTGAAGAGCTCTCAGAACTGCTTCCTCCACAAAATCTCTGAACACATTTTTCCCCCACCGCCGGCTCCATGTAGAAGCTGCCCCAACACAACCGGGCACTAGTTTGCCGGCAGATTCTGTGAACAGGAATTAGAACTCTTCAACCAACATTAAAAATTATAAAGGTTTTTCCTTCTGAATCCACTGTGATTTCTGGTTCTGCAATGAGATGCTTTTAGCTTTGGGGAAGTCCTTTCTTGTATCTATCTTAAATCCCTCCTACCTCCTTCGTACTTCTTTCTTAAAGTCTTATTCTTCTTGGCTTTAGGGCACAGATAAGGCATCCCCACACAATGTCCATTCAATGTTCACCGAGTGCGTCTCAGTTGATTAAGTGCCTGGCACTTAAAAATCATTATTCTAGCCCCTCTTCTGGGTTCTTTTCTCCAAACTGCAGCTCCTTAAACCTCTTTTCCACGTCTTTTCCCGAACCACTTAATCATCATGTGGTTCTTCTCAACTCTGTTAATCAGATTTTTTTTTTTTAATCATTAGTGAGAGTTTTGAAGAAGGTCTTTAAACCAGAAGTAAAAAAGAAAATAAAATCCAGAAAGGGCCTGCAAGGGCGATTGAGCTCAGCTCTCTGCCTTTGGCCTGGCAGCCCCTTCAACCAGCTAACAGATCAAGCAGACTGTCTCAGTTCGGCACAAGCGTCCAGCCTCCAATCTGAACGTGCGCTGCAGACAAATTAGATTTGGTGGGCTGAGAACATAGCCTGTGGCCCCACTGACACCTTCTTTAGATTGCTGCTGGCCACTGCAGTCAGAAAAATCCAGGCCTGGGCAGAATTTAGTTAGCTGGTTTAATTTAGGCAACTTTTATTCCTTCTTCCATTGTGAGTCCACAGACTCTCACAGAGTTCTGGGTGCCACCTGTGGGGTGTGTGTGTCTGTGTGCATGTGTGTGTGGGGCGGGGGGAGATGAACTCCGGCTAATTCACACTAAAGTATTACTGGCTTACCATGCAATGCCTCTAAAGGCAGGGGAGGGTGAAGGCAGCCATTGAGGATGGGGCTCCAGCCTCTAAACCACCTGTACCAGGAAGGCATTAAGGTTTATATTAAAGACCCACATGATTTTTGCATTCTTCTCCACAATATATCCACAAAGGCAGTTTTTCTAAAAATGGAAATTATTTTATTGTTATTTTTATGACACGAGAGTAACGTATATGAATACATAATGCGGATAATACAGGAAAAGCTATCAAGAAAAACGTGGAAAATCACCTGAAGTCCCAACCCCTGCCATGTGACGCTTTTTACTTTTCCCTTCTATACTATTTTCTATTAATAAATACAGTTTAATATATATTAAATATTTAACGTTACAATATAATATATATTTAAGATGTGTATAATATAATATAAAGTTTTAAATTATTTACTACTGTGTAAAAAGATCTTAGCAATTTACCTGGTAGTGTCAGGTCCAGGCAGTGAGGATGGCTCGTCTGACCTCAGGAGTGACCCCTCCAGGAATCATGCACATTTCAAACGAGGAAGAAAGAGAGGGCAGAAGAACTTTCTGGAAATGTGCTGGGTGGGCACTTTAGGGAGAGGGGGCGTGCATCCCGGCCTCTGCCCAAGTCTCCCAGGCCCTGCCCGGCCCTCAGCCCACGGCAGCGGGCAGCCGCTGGCGTGGACAACTCCAGGGCCTGGCAGGTCTGTGAGCGCTGTCGGTGTGCTGGGTCTTCCCTGAATGACCCACCTACAAACCTAGATTCATCTTCCTTGCAGAGAGCCCTCACTCTCCTCCAGCAGAAAGAGAAACACGCCCATTCCTAAAGAAGTGTTTTCTTTCTTTCAGGCAGGAAAATTAATGAGCTCCATCTTTGGCATGGATTAGAAAATTCCACCGTGGCCTTGGCAGGGCTCATGCCAACACCAGAACTTTAAAGAAACCCCACATTGAGAGCTACGAGGAACAAAGGTAAGGCTGGCTGACCTGATTTCCTTGCTCACAGTCGGGAAGGGAAAGGGGAGAGGAACAAAGCACCTGGCTGGAGAGGTGCGCCCGGTTGAGGGAGGTGCTTCCCCCCCCTTCCCCGAGCTGTTCTGGGAACTAGCAGCACAATGCCCTCCTTATTCCCTGGTCCTCACCACACGGACTGACGTAGAGCTTTCCCCGGCAAACGTTCAGACTGTGGCCGCCAGCACGTCGCGGGCAGATTCCTTCAGCCACTGGGGTGGGTGCCCGGTCTCAGCAGAGGAGGAAAAAGCCGTGTTTGCTTCACAGTCTCTGGTTTTTGGAAAACAGTTGGCAGGCTGAATAAATACAACACGTTGCCTAGTTGTCAATAAGTATCTGTTCACTCTCAGTACATGACTTTTGAAAACCAACTTTGCTCCAGGGGCTGGAGACATAGCAATGAACAAAACAGACGGAGACCCTCTACCCAAGGAGGTTTGGGATGGGAGGTAGACAATCAGCATTTAACAAACAAAATAACTTCAGGTACTAATAACACCAGATGAGGAGGTAGAACATGGTAGTGGGGAGGAGGCTATCTCAGGATGCTCAGGAGAAGCCTCCAGTGACGTTGTTGCTGAAATCTGCATCACCTGAAGGATCCAGCGGAGGCAAGATGTGGGCACAACAGTCTTCTAGGCAGCGGGAACAACACGTGCAAAGGCCCTGAGGGGGGAACGTTGTCTGGCAATTTCAGGGAACCAAGTGGAAGCTGATGAGGAAGGGGTGGTAATGAGCAAGGCATAAAGAAAGGCAGAGACCAGGTTTATTACAGGAATCATCACATCTCACACTGTAGAGTGTGTTACAGTTTGCAGAGGGCTTTGAACACACACTATCTCAATTCAATCATTTTCCTTAACAATATTCCTTACCCAATAGATAAAGAAACTGAGGCTCAGGAGGTAACTTCCTCAAGGTCACAAAACTAGGAAGTGATGGGACAGGACTCTGACCAAGGAGTCTGTTTGCACAACTCCAGAGGGCTCTATCCACGTGGCAGGGGAAGATATTTGTATCATTCCTTGGAGTTTGTGCAGTGCATGGCCTGTGCCACTGTACATAGTGACCCTGTGCCAGCTCAGGTCTATTTTCTCCAAATTTCTGTGGTTTTTTTCTGTGCTGGGGCTGTTGGAAACACAAAGAATAAAAATATTATTTCAGCCCTTGGTGAGCACATGATGTGGTTAAAGAGAAACAATATAAGGAAAGATGGTGGATGGTAACAGTATTTGTTTCCAGCAAAGACATTATGGCTGATGTGGTAGGGGCTGCGAGATTTGCGCCCGGTTTGAAAACTTAGATTGGTGGGCATACAGGAAAAAAATCATAGGACTTCATGACACAAACATGCAACTAAAACCTGGTGAGTCGTCGACCACCATAAGTGCTTGCCTCCAGTGGCTGCAGAATTTTTAAAAAATGAACATTTATTATTCTATCATATAAAAAATAAGATCATACAGGTAAAATTTTGGCAAATCTGAGAAGAGAAAAAAGATCATCTATAATCCCATTCATGAAACAAAACTGCTTTTCACATTTTAGTGTAGCTCCTTCTGGTTTTTTCCCCAGAGAAGCAATATGTGTGTGTGTGTGTGTGTGTATTTATACATACATACATATATATATGTATCTGAACATATATATATGTAATACACATCATATATACACACACTGCAAGTACAAACACACACATTCTCACCTTTATTGCAGTATAATTTACATGCTTTAAAATTCACACATTTTAAGTGTGATGGTTGACAAGTTTTGACAAATGTATGCACCCGAGTAACCACCACTATACTAAAGATTAGAACATTTTCTTTTCCCCAAAATATCCCTCATCCCTTTACCCCATGCGCCCCAGGCCCTTCCTTCAGGCAATCACTGACTCAAGTCTGTAGCCTTGGACTAGTTTTGCCTGTTCCAAAACTTCACATAAACACAATCAAGTGTGTACTCTTTTGTCTCTGGCCTCTGTTGCTCAAGGTATTTTTGAGGTTTATCATGTTAGCTTGTATGTACCAGTGGTTTATTCCTTTTTATATCTGATTAACATTCTATTATAAGAATAAACAAGAATTTGTTTATTCAGTCACCTATTAATGGACATTTGGGTTGTTTCTGGTTTCTCGTTTGGGGATATTGTGAATAAAGCAGCTAGGAAATTCCTGTACCAGTCTTTTTGTGATGTTTTCATTCCTCTTTGGTAAATACCTGGAAGTGGAATCACTGGGTCATAGGGTAGGTCTCACTCTATGGAAAACTACCAATTTTCCAAAGTGCTGTAGCATTTACAATGTAGAGAATTCAATTGCTCCACATCCTTGTCAACACTTAGTATTGCTGCTTTTTTTTTTTAAGAGTTTTTAAAAATTTACTTATTTGTTTATTTTTGGCTGCATTGGGTCTTTGTTGCTGCATGTGGGCTTTCTCTAGTTGCAGCGAGTGGGGGCTACTCTTCATTGCAGTGCGCGGGCTCCTTGTTGCAGTGGCTTCTCTTGTTGCGGAGCACAGGCTCTAGGCGCGTGGGCTTTGGTAGTTGTGGCACGTTTCCCATGTTTCTAAATAACACTGAAATTAACATGTGAGTGCATAGATTTCCCCCATATTTTAGATTCTTTCCTTTAAATTAATGACCGAATAAAATGATCAGGTCCAAGGCATATTTGTGGCTTCAGGAGGGTAAATATGAGGTGAACATTGAGACCACTGTCTTCAAAGGCACAAGCTGAGCCCCCGTTCCCATCTCAGTTCTGTGCTGGGGTCTCGGAAGGGGACCCCTTTCATGAATGGGAGCCTCTTGTCGAGAGGCAGAGCTAATGATGGCTTTGCAGGCAAATACATTTTGAGTCCTGGGTGATGCTGTTATTGACACCAGGCTCCAGTACAATGGGCTTCGTTCTCCCTCCAGCCATGCTGAAATGTGGGGCAAGAAGAACTCAGGTGCCTCGTCCCCTAAGAATGATCTACGCAGGTGTCCAGCCAAGCAGCCTCGGGCCCCTCAGTAGCAGTTCCAGAATTTCTGTACGTGAAGTGTCTGACTGAAGGGGGTGGGAACTTGCCTTGAAGGGTATTTTGATGCCATGCCCAGTGTTTTCATCTGGGCTGTGTGTTTGTTGGCAGCCTCGGGAAAACTGGTGATGATGGAGAGGAGCGTGTGGAAGGAGTGGAGGGCTATGGCCCCCTGCAAAGCAGTGGGCTGATCCTGCCTAGTGCAGGCGTGAGGCTGGGCACCCTGGAAAGCATATTCATCCCATCGGCCAGCAGACACCCTTATCAACCCCTCTCCAACCATCCCACAGCCGCCCAAACCTAATAAGAGCCATATTTTATATGGTGTCTGGTCCCCCTCCAAATTCTTATTTCAGGAAGAATCGTCCAGGGAGGTGGAAACCAGGAGGAATTTGTATGGCAAATCAGTCCCCTGCGGGTACCACATTCAGGCCTCCCGCGTGGAAGAAAAGGCCTTGGGGCCAGCTTGCCGAGGCCCCTTCTTCCTGCTGGCCTCCTCCTGAGAGTGTCAGCTGAGCTCCTGCGTTTCCTCAAGGTGTCCTTGATGACAGTCCAAAGGGTCATCAGCAGAATGCCTCCCTCTGCCCTGAGACCCGACACTCACCAGCAATTCCCAGGAATTCCCGATTGTACTAAGCCACTTTGTCTTTCCTCCTCTCAATGTGAACTTATCAAGGACAAAAACCATTCCTTATTCACCATGTCCTAGTTTGGGTTCCCCTCAAAGAAGATCCTGAAAAGAGGATTCAAGGGAAAGTCCTTTACTTGGGGGCTGATCCCAGGAAATTCTGGTAGAGGAGGGGGGAAGTGAGTCAGGAGAGAGGCAGTAAGACAGAATGTGTAGCCAAGGCGGTGACCACTGTGGGCAACTGAGGCTCGGTCCCAGGGGACCTCTGGGAGATGGTACAGAGACCTCCTCCAAATGACCACACCTGAGCGGGAGGGTGACCAGGTGGGGAGACTTTAGTCCCTGACCTTGCAGCTGCACCGCCTCCAGGCAGGGTGGGCTCCAGCAGCTGGAAGAAGCCACCCAGCAAAGAGACACAGGTGCTGGCAGCTCTGTCCGCTCCCTAGTGCACCGAAAGGGTAGAGCCAGGAGGCTGCAGGCAGCCAGGGCACAGACAGCATCAGCCGTGCCTTGCCAGCGCGACTCGGCACCTGCAAGGGACAGATCCTTAACGGAGCGGGTTGTTTGAACCCTGAGGCTTGGAGGTACCCCCGGAAGTCAGTTTGTGATGGGTTTGTTTTAACTGCGTTGACCCCGGCCAGGCAGAGGCAGGGACACCCAGCATCGGGGGGGTCTCAAAGCTGCTCTCAGGCTTGCAGCACAGACACCTCACTGCCTCTCCAGCAGTGCCGGCCCAGAACAGCACCCAGAGGGGTTCAGTTCTTGGTGGGGGGGCCCAGGGTGGGCTGCCCCAGGGTGTGACATCACGATGCAGTCCATTCAGGATCTGCGGACTGACTTGCCCCTGGGCCCAGTTATAAGCTGAGCCCCCAGGGCTGGCCTGCAGTTGCGGGGCCAGGCAACCGAGACACGCTGACCTTCGGCGCCGACCTTCCAGGCACCCTTGGTGAGTACTCAGGCTTCCGGAGAGCCCTTCGGGTCTCATACTCAGAACAGGATTATCCAGTCTTGGGGCCAGGACTGTACCAGGACCAGCCCAGGGCCCTTCCTGGGGAAGCCAGCTCAGGCCACCCAGGCACCCCTTTTCCAGCCCCTGCCTGTGGGGTTACTGGCTGCAGGAAGTGATGTTCTAATCACCTCCAAGGCCTGCTTTGCCACCTGGCCCCGCTCCCTTGGGCAAAGGTCAGCGGTGTGCTTGCTAGAGGCCGGGGGAGGATGGTCAGGCTCTCAGATGACAGATCCCAGGGAGGTGGTAGGCCGTCCTCGGGCCCAGGACACACTCACAGCCGTGTGAGCAGGTGGGGCCTCGGTGGTGTGAGGGATGCGGAAGCCACCGCCCCTCCAGAGACGCACACCACTGCTTCTCTGGCGGTCTTTAAATCAACTCCCATGGCCCTCAGGTGTGTCAGGACTCTTTCTCCCCTTTGGGGACAGTGAGGGAGATTTGAGCCGGTGGTGGGAAGTGGGTGGATGGATCAGGACCCCAAGAGAGCAGGCAACACGGAGGAAGGGGGTGGGGGTGAGGCAGGGACGGAAGCCACCTCTCGAGAGGACGCTGGCTCTTCCCAGCCGGGCCGCCGGCAGTCGGCCAAGGGTGGTCTGCGGCCAATGGGCAGGGGACCCACGCAAGGGCACCAGGAGGCGGGGCTGGCCTCCCTGCAGCCCCCTTACGCTCTCCTCCAGCCTGTCCGTCCATCAGCTTCAGGCGTCCAGACGGGCCACTCACCGTCTGTGATGGGGCACCCGCAGGTCCCCATGGCATGCCTCGCCCGGGTGTTGTTCTGGGGCCCACGGTTTTGAGCAGCTCCTGGCTTTACCCAAGTGTGTCAGGCAGTAAGCGAGATGGGTGCGCAGAGAAACCTTTTACCCTGAGGCTTCACCATCACTCCTTCATCTTCTTTGGATGCCTGACCCCTACCCCGACTCCTCACACGCGAGTCCCTGGTGCCGGTGGTCTCCAAGTCCGCTGAGAACACGGGTTCCACCCAGGTCCACTGACCGAGGCGAACAGTCTAGGGTCCAGAGATAGAGGGCCCCTGCGCCAGCCCCCATGTGGAGAGGTGGGAGGGAACACATGTGAAGCACCTACTGTGTGTCAGACCTGCTACCTCTGCCATTGCTCTTAATTCCTGCCACCAGGAAGGTGAAGCTTATAGACACAGAAGCCAAGAACTGTGTTTCAAGAGGGGCATTAACCTAGAATTTATATATACCCTGTGTTCAGACTGGCTCTCCAACATGAGAGCACTCTGAAAATAGAACGAGCTGCTTTGCCAGGCAGCCAGGGTGCACCTTTGGAAGCGTCCAGGCAAGCCAGGTACCTCTGCCAGCAGGTCTGGGACGCGACCCTTGTGATCAGTCGGGAGATGATGGACCAAACGATCTTTAAAGGCTGCTCTGGATCCCAGATTGCAGGATCTGGTTCTCAACACCTTGCTAATCTTCCACGTTTGAGTCCAACTGGGTCAGGCCTCCCAGGGCGGCTGCAAACTTTGTCAGGAGGGGAGAGCTGAAGGAACCACAGAGATAAGCTCTGTGGACCTGCGGGGCCCCAGGTAGGAAACAGGGGTCCAGGCTGGAAAAGGGTGTGGTCCAAGGCCACAGCCAATCCGCAGAGTGAATGTTTGTTGAATGAATGAAGGAAGGAGTGACAGCGCCAGGGTTGGAACCAGTCTGGATGTGAATCAGACATCCCTTCAGCCATCTCTCCTCCTTTCCTAAGACTGTTCCCGATCAAATTATGCTTCGGCTAACACATACTGAGCACCTGCTGTCTGCCAAGTGTTCACAGAGATTATTTCATGCAGTCCTCCCCTAACCCATCAGGTGGGTGTCCTCCCCTAACCCATCAGGTGGGTGTCGTCGCCCCCATTTCTCAGATGAGGATGATCAGGTACCTGCCCCAGAGGTTGGTGAACTTGCGGAGGTGTCACAAACACTAAACAACAGCGCAGTCCCACTAACTCCAGGAAGGGCATGCGTCTCCACCTTCGGCCTCCCGGCTTGAGCAAGGAAGCACTGCTCTTCCTAACGCAAACTGCCCACGACTTGACCGGTCCCTCAGGCGCTGTCTTAGCCCCGCCCCCAGACTTTGGCCTGGCTGACATCGGGCTCCTCGTGGACCCTCCTGGTTCTCTGCCCGTGCGTCTCGCTCTGACAGGACACCAACAGATGTTATGCGCCAAGGAAGAAAATATGCTAATCGAAATCAGCCTCAGCTAATTGTAGCAATTTCCCTTCTGCGAGTTGCCCTGAAATAGTAGCCACGCTCTGTTCTTTTTCACATCAGGGAGCCCCAAATTGGCAGCTTAAATGAGGTTGCAAAGAAGGCAACTAAACAGCCTCTTTGTTGCCAGTTACTGTGAATGAGGCCTTGAACACACTCTCTGGGCAAGACCCCAGCGCCGCTCTCTGTGCACTTGGCATCTCGCTGGGGATTATAGGGACCCGCTCTTGGGCCGAAAGAGCCTCACTGAATCCTGGGGAAAACCAGGACCTAAAGGGATGTAACGAAGTACCAAGCCCCAGAGCACACAGTCTGACCTTGAACCCTGGCTTACTTCTGATTTGTTCTATAGCCAGCACCGGCCAACAGGACTTTCTGCATTGACAGAAACGTTCCCATCGGCGCTGCCCCATATGGTAGCCATGATCCACGTGTGGCTGTTGAGCTCTTGAAATGTGGCTCGTGGGACCGAGAAACTGCATTTTCAATTGTACTTAACCTTCACGTAAGTTTAAGTTTAAAGTAAGATAGCCTTGTGTGGCCAGTGGCCGCCGAAAGGGACGGTGCCTCTGTAGCCCTGCCAGCTTCTGTGACTCCATCCCCATCCCACAGACCAGCCGCCCGTGTCTCAAGTAGGCAAATGTGTCCCCCGTCCCTTGGCTGCACCCCCTTTCCTCTGGCTCAACATCAGGACCTCAGGTCAAGTGTGTCTCCTCAGGGGGACCTTCCCCACCCCCACTCCAAATCGGTCCTTATCCCTCTGAAGTCATCGTGTGTGTCAGTTCAGGCTGCCGTAACTAAATACCATCGACTGGGTACCTTCTAAACAACACAAGTGTATTGCTCCCCGTTCTGGAGGCTGGACGTCTGAGACCAGGGTGCCGGCAGGGTCGGGTGGCAGATGGCCACTTTTTCACTGATCCTCACATGGTGGAAAGAGAGGGACAGAGCTCTCTGGAGTCCCCTTGATGTGGGCACTCACACCATTCACAAGGGCTCCACCCTAATCAGCCCCCAAAGGCTCCATGTCCTAACACCATCACCCCAGGGGTTAGGATTTCCACCTGTGAATCTGGGGGGACACAAACATCCGGGTCACTGCATTGTGGTTGCGTGGTCTCCTGTCTATTGCTGTCTCCCTGGACAAGAACGTCAGTCCTGCAAGAGCAGGGGTGCTGCCTATGCTTGCACCTCCACCCGTGCCTGGAACGGCATTTGGAACAGTGCCTGGCGGGTGGCAAGTGCTCAGCACAGAGTCTGGAGCGAGTGAACACCCTGCAGATGGCCCGGTAGCCATTCCTCAGCTAAATAACAAAATGACTCCAAACTTAGTGGCTTCAAACACCAATGATGAGCTGTTTCTCCTGATTCTGTGGGTGAGATACTTGGGCAGGGCTCAGCTCCATGTGATATCAGCGAGGGTCACGTGCTCAGCTGCATTTATCTGGGGGCTGCGCTGGATGAGGCGGCCCGAGAAGGAAGGCCCTCCTCACTCGTCTGGAGCTCACAGGTCCTCAGGCGGCATCCCCACAGGGTTAGCCTAGGGTCGGACTTGTTATATGGCAGCTGGCTTCTGCGGGAAGAAGCAGAGCCTCCAGGCCACTTGAGGGCCAAGCAGGGCACGGAAGCACCACTTCCAGCACACTTCTGGGCCCAAGCAAGTCAGGGGGCAGCCCAGATAAAAGGGGAGGGGAAACTGTCCACCGCTGATGGCCGAGGCAGCAGTACACGCTGGGAGGACCAGCTGATGTGGCCACAGTCACCACAAGGTGTTTCTCAGGCTGGAATGTGCACCAGACCACCCGGGGTCTTGTTAAAATGCAGATCCTGGGACTTCCCTCGTGGCCCAGTGGCAGTCCCTATGCTCCCAACGCAGGGGCCACGGGTTCAATCCCTGGTCGGGGAACTAAGATCCCACGTGCCACACCACGTGGCCAAATAAAAAAAAAAGTGCAGATCCTGATCCAGTGTGGGATGTGGCCTGAGCCTCCGCATTCCTAACGAGCTCCCAGGAGACACCAAGCCTGCGGGTCCCCACCCACACGTGCTGGCGCAAGGCTCTCTTAGAGCAAAGTCCATCAGCACTGGCCCTCTGTTTAGGTTCGGCCTCACAGAACCCCAAATACCACCACAACTGCATCCCTCCACTGGGTTGAGCCTTGTGCCCTATTGCTGGGGTCCGTGTGATCTGTCCCTTCTCCTGGCACCTGGGCTTGCGCCCACACTGCCACGGGGAGCCATCCCACTCCATGTCCTGAGCAACCCCCTGCACTTCACCCTTCCTCCTCCCATTTAACATTTGATGCTGTCCATGCCCCTGGCAAAACTGGTTGGGGCTCTTTCAGTTACAGGATTAGAACCAAACTCAAACTAGTTTAAGGGAAAAGGATTGATGGGAGCATGCAAGGGCTTCAGGAATGGCTGGATCCAGGGCCTCAGTGATTCCAGAAAAGTATTTGTCACCATCTTCAGCTCTGCTTTCTCCTGGGGTCTTGCTGGCAGACTCTCCAAAGTGAGGAAGAGACGCCCCTCTGCTTTGCACTTTCCAGCAAATGTGCCAGAGTTCTCTCTGGTTGACCTCGTGGCGTCCCCTGCCCACAGTGAAGCAATCGCTGTGGCCAGGAGGATGTGTTACCTCACGGCCAGGCCCGGGTTCTGTGTAGGCCCTTAGAGCCAGGTGGTGAGGCCAGCCCCCCTGAGTCACATGGAACGAGGGCAGGAAAGGTGGGATTCTCCGTGGAAAACTGGACAGGAGGAAGAACTTCTGGAACGTCAGGAAACTAGCATGGTCGACATGAGACAGGTGCTCTATTATGGTGGGGGAAGCAGAGGGCAGGGGCCCTATCAGTTCCAGGGGGCTATCTGGGCCTCCTGTCTCCCAGCACAGACTCAGAGGGACTGCTGAGCTAAAGAAGAACTTTAGCACCAGAGGAGACATGAAAATTAGCCAAGGCATGTTCCACAGAACCTTGGCCCAGGGATGTGAACTGATGTTATTTCAAAGGCCATGTGGTCCAGGAAGGTCAGGAGACAGTGGGTTAGGCCACGTCAGCAGTTCCCTCTCTGCGCAGGACTTGTCAGGGCCTTGAATAAGCTGGCGGACACTGAATTGACAGGAACTGGGGGGAAAATTAGAGGTTATTGTTCTGTTGAGCGCACTTTGGGAAATTATTCACCTAACTCCACCCCACTCATTTTATGGACGAAGCAACCAAGAAAGGGAAGTGACTTGGACAAGGTCATGCAGCTCTTTAGTTTCAGGCTGAGCCCCACCTACTGCTACGGTGACCTATGTGACGCTGCATAGAAGCATCACCTTATGCCTCAGGGGGCCCTGTCCCAGCCCTGGTGGTTTTCCTTCCTCTGGAGGGTGTTCTCTTTTCTCTTAGACATTCCCGCACAAAGGCCCTGTGAGGGGCTGCTGGAGCCCAGAGGGCTGCCCAGACCTGAAGGGACTATGGAAAGTACAGGAAGCGCGTGGGTCTGCACTTAGGAAATTGCGGCCTCCTGACGGGCAAGGTGCCTGCATTGTGAGGTTGAAGAGGCTCGATGCCTGCACAGACATGGAAGAGTCAGCAACAGCCAGGGGTGCCAAGCCCGTCAGGCAGGAGGGGCTAGAAGGAAGGTCGTGTTCCTGGAACCAAGCACGCACTCTAAATCCAGACAGAGGTTGTGCGTCAGGGCCGCAGCGAGCTGACGTGCATGACGGCTATAACAACATCGTGTTTGAGGACCCGGTCTGGGCACTTCTCAGCCACTCCAAGACCCACATTTATAAAGAGAAAGCGGTTGTCGGTTAGTCAGTGGGACTCACAAGTATCAGCTACACACGGAGAATTCAGGCTCTTCTCCTTGCTGAGTTCACCATCTTGGCTCTGTTATTAAACTCTCTAAGCCTCAGTCTCTTCATCTGTTAAATAGAGCTACAACGCATTCCTGCCTCACGGCTCTGTTAGGAGGATTATATAAGCCTGTAGCAAGGGCTCCTGAAGTGGCAGGGGGAATGGAGAGGTGGGATCAGGGCCAGGTTCCCGGCTGCTAAGGAGCCTCTGCGCGGCTCCCTCCGGCCCCTACACTGCCACTCAGAGAGAAGCTGCATCCGTGAGCAGACAGCGGTGGCTCGGAGCCCAGAGAGGTGTAAAGGGGCAGGGGGTGTGTGGCATACGTGTCCCTGGTCACTTCGAGGTGACTCTATCCAAAGGCCAGGCAGAGAAGCAGATGTCGTGAGCAGAGTGGGGTGTGTGTACCTAACCCTTGAGAGCAGAGTCAGCGCCAAGCGTGGCTTGGTGGACTTTGGCCATCAGCACTCAAGGCCACCCAGAGGGAAGGGACTGGAGTCCACACCTTGGCATTTTGGGCCGGGTTTGCACACACAGGAAGTCAAGCCTTCACCAGTAGGTGCTTTGACAGTTGAAAGTCCCAGTGGGGACTGAAGAGGAGATGCTGGGACTGTCTGGCCGCTGAGTGGGAGATGGGAGCAGAGGCGGGAACGGTGGTTACCTGCTTGTAGATACACTTCGTGGGGAAGGTCAAACCACATCCCCAGGAAACCCTGTCCGAGGTTGAAGATGAGAACCACTCTCGTAAGAGTTGAGAGTGACAGCAGAGGTTCCTACTCTGGGGCGCTGGTCCACAACCCCCGAAAACAGATGTCAAATTTTATTTATATGTGCAGGTGCAGCGTTTTTCTGGAAGGAGAGTCTATAGCAGGAGAGGCAAACTGGTGGCGTGGCTTGGTTTTGTTGGGTCCACACTGTGTTTCAGGTATTTGAATTTTTGCCCAACATTTAAAAATTGGGAACCTGTATATAAAAATCAAAACTTTTGTGGGGCTTCCCTGGTGGTGCAGTGGTTAAGACTCTGCACTTCCAATGCAGGAGAGCCCAGGTTCGATCCCTGGTCAGGGAACTAGATCCCACATGCACACCATAACTAAGAGTTCGCATGCCACAACTAAGGAGCACATGTGCCACAACTAAGGAGCTGGTGGACTGCAACTAAGGAGCCCACCTGCCGCAACTAAGGAGCCCACCTGCTGCAACTAACACCTGGCACGACCAAATGAATAAATTAATTTTTTAAAAAAGTTAAATAAAAAATGTTGGTGTCTCTCGAAATAACTCACAAGATCTGGCCACCTGGGACCCACACCCCTGAGAGGGGCTACCTCATTAAGGTGGGGTGTGGGCCCCCAGACGGCCACATCCGCACCACCTGTGGCCTCCTTGATGAATCCCAAATGCTAGTCCACACTAACCATTGCCCTTGCACTGTTCTTCCTCATGGATTTATTTTGTTCACTTGCCTGAATCCTCTGGCTTTTGTGTTTGTAACCCCTAATCTGAACTTTGAACAGAGGCTCAAAATGGTGTGTTTTCATCAAAGGCCATTGAAACTGAGATCCCTTCCAGCCTAAACTCTTCCCTAACAATCCAGGGTGGAGACATGCTTAGTCGGGGCAGATCACAGCCCTGCCAACGCCAGGGAATGCAGAACCTCTTCCCCGGAAGGAATGTAGTTATGCTCTGGGTCCAGAAGCGTGTTTACAAATGGGCGGGCTTATCTCATGATGGCTACAGAACACCCAAAGGTCTCCAGAAATAACTGAAACTCCTTTGTATAGTCTCTGCAAGGGTCCTCTTTACAAAACACATAGTTCGTGTTCTGCTCAGATGATAATGTAATGAGCGAAACCAATGGCAATCTTTGGGGAACACCTTTCTTTATGGCCTCGAGAACCTGGCTCTTGAAAGCGGACAAATCAGAAAGAGAACAGAACTCTGGGTGAGACCTCCTCTCTGCAGCCAGAGCTAACAAGACTCTGAGTCTTAAGTAGGACTTTGCATTTGGGAAGATGGGGCAAGTCACTCAGAGCTGCTTTCTGAGCTGAGACGCACAGGTGCATAGACGCCTACTCTCACGACCCTTAGAAGGTACTGGACCTGCTGTGCTGAGGACCCAGACGAGGGCAGGCACACAAGTGTGAGAGCAAAGGGATAAAGGAAAGTGGAGTCTTGGACTAGAACTTGGACTAGAATCTTGGAATCTTGCCAAAGAGCAAGTAGACGACACATACGTACGGGCCTTGCATGTCTTAGAATGGACTGAATATATGGCTTAAAATGTGGCACGATGGCAAGTTTCCTCCTGTACAATGGCCACCAGCTGCAGCCCTTGCTCGTATCTGCACCAGAGCAGAGGAATTCAGTCCAGAGCTGGAAGGAGAGAACGTGATTGTCCAGAAATCCAGCAGAAGACTTTCTTGATGACTCAGTGTTTGGGAACCAGATGTTAGTCTGAGCACAGTCGGATTTGAGGCCTGGTGATGCCCCAGGCCAGTTAATGTGTCATATCTGTAAAGGGGGCCATCGTAGACCCCGCTCCCTCGCACTGCCGGGGAGATTAAATGAGATGATACACAAGAAGAGCTTCCCATGACCCTGGAAGCCGGACCAGCGCTAACTGCTCTCTCGGGCTGGATTTCCCAGTCACCGACCCTGAGAAACTGATTTGAGCACAAGAAGTAATTTCCAAGGGGATCCGGGTCACACCAGGGGGGCAAGGGGAAGGGCGGCAGGGAAGGGACGGCGGCAGTGCTCAGAGCAGGTCGCCGCCTGGGGCCATCCACCTGCGGGTCCCCACCCGAGCTGTGCAGGGACTGGGTGTTTATCCACCTGCAGGTCCCTGCGGTGGGAACTGCGAGCCCCACCCGAGGGGACGTGGGCGGGCAGGGATAGCCTCTGAGAAAACTGCCCTCGTTGTTCTGATTTTTTCGAATTCCGACCTGGGAGAGGCAGGAGTCACGCAGACCTCAGCTCACATCCATCCCTGCCCTTTACTGGCTGCGTGACCCTCTCTGCCTCTCTGGGCCTCGGTTTCCCCATCACTCAGAATGGGAACAATTCACCACTGCTGCCTAGTTAATTCTGAGAATTAAGTGTGACCACAGCCACGGACAGGGAGAGGCGGTCGGTGCCCTGCAAACGTGAGGCCCTTGATTGCGTTTCCCTTACTTCCCCGCAGTGGACGTTCTGTTCTTGCCCCAGGGTGAGCCCAGCCGGCAAAGACGGTCCATCCAGAGGAGCAGGACACGCTGAATCCAAACTAGTGTTTGCCTCCGAGGTGACTTGTGAGTGATGCGCTGTCCTTCAGCAATTATCTCCCCGGCCGTGTATTATCAGGCTGTTTCCCCTCCTAGCTCCGTGGGTCTGTAGCTTTCATATCCAGAGAGGGAGGCAGAGGGGCTGGCCTGAAAGGGGCCAAGCCAGGAGAGAAATCTCAACAGGAAGAATTTCTGTTCCTGCAGCTCACCGGGCAGCCCAGGGTCCACAGTGTGGGCGGACCTAGGGGCTTCTGCTGAGTCAGAGGTGGGGAGAGAGCTGCCGGGAGAAATGCAGGGTGCCCAGCAGAAATTGAGTTTCAGATAAACTACAAATAACTTCTTTAGAATAAGTATGCCTTGTGAAATATTTGGGTCAGGCTTACATTAACAAGTTATTTACCTGAAATACAAATTTAACTGGGCATCTTGTATTTTTATTTCCTAAACCTGGCCACCCTAGTCTGGAAGAACAAACCCTCACAGGAGGTTTGGGTTAGAAATCAGCCCAGCGACCATCCAGCCGGCCCTGCAGGCCAAGGGGAGCGGAGAAGGGTCACCCGACCCCGGACTGGGCCTCCGGGGACTTCACCCCAGGGCCTGTAACGGCCTCCTCAATTGAATCGCTGTTACCGTAAAGCATCGTTAACCGTGCAGTGGAGTCGGTCACAAATGCACTCGCGCTGCACCCACATGTGCAAAGAAAATGCACTTCTTTGTTCTTACGCAGTGGGGTCCAGGCAAACATAGGCTAGCCGGTCAGTTCCGGGAAGCAGACCTGAGACCAGGATGCAGGTGCACGTGGCCCGGAGAGGGGGAGGGGAGCAGGAGGGGGAGGAGCGAGCAAAGCTGTTGCCACTGGGGGCCCCTCCCGCTGGATCTCACAGGATCCCGGGAGCAGCAATGGTGTCAGAAAGCGGGTCCCGCCCCAGATGAGGGGACCGGCCTTTGTACTCAGTGTCAGGGTCACAGGCGTCTCCAGGGGTGGCCGCTTCCACTGCAGGGCCGGGAGAGCCGCCGCTGAGTGTGGGAGTGTGGGTGGCCGCACTTTTAGCAGCTGGGCCATAGGTGCTCCGGCTGATCCAGGGGATCTGGGCGTGCGCCAACCGCACCTAGTACGCGCTCTGTCTTCAGTTTCACGCTGTGTCCTTTCAGTGTGAGCAGTCAGCTATCCAGGCCGATTTAAAGAGTGTCTTTTGGGAGATGGTCTCCTTAGCAACCGCTCTCCCCCTCCCCAGCCTCCCTAAGGAGTTCTGTGGCTGTGGGGCTGGGCAGCGATGCTTATGCGTCTTTAAGGAGGGGGCGGGGGGGGGGCGGCAGGGCTTTGAGAACTCGTGGTGCCTGCAGGATGATGGCCTGACCCCTGAGGCAGTGGCTGCTCTGGGGGTCATCAGCCCCTTCTGGTCTTGTAGGGGTATTTTGGCACCCGGTGCTGGAGTCTATGGCTCGGCCATTGCCCTGGTTGTAAGGTCCCCATTCCTGGGACCGCTTCATCCGGATGCCAGACTCTGGCTCATCCATCAGCCCTCAAAGCATCTTCTGCCTGGTGCTCAGGCTCATGTATCCAGCAGTTGCTCACGGCCGCTGCACCACTGACCCAAACACCTTGGAAGCAGCCTGTTCTTGTCATCTCTTGATAAGCCCAGTGAAGCAGGCCACTGGGTCTCATGCACCATTCCCAGGGCCTGGCCAGGGTGCCAGAACTTTCCCTCTGGAATCTTACGTGTCTGCCCACTATGGGATTTTTGTCCCAGAGAGGGAGCTCCCTGCCCCTATTACCTGCTTCCCAAACAACCTGTTCTCTCTTGTTGGTAATGGGGTGAGCTTTCTCCTTCCTCTTTCTAGAATCTGCGGCAGAAAAGGTAGATTCTCTCTTCTTCTTTCTTTCTTCTGGAGAAGCTCCTTCTCCTTGTCTCTGGGGCTATAATGGCAGAGAGAGGAGGAATCTAAAGCTCTACCCAAAAGGGGGTATAAATCAAGAGGTTAATAAAATTGATCTGTTACAGCACACCCATGTTCATAGCAGAATTATCCACAATAGCTAAAAGGTGGAAGCAGGGCTTCCCTGGTGGCGCAGTGGTTGAGAATCTGCCTGCTAATGCAGGGGACACGGGTTCGAGCCCTGGTCTGGGAGGATCCCACATGCCGCGGAGCAACTAGGCCCGTGAGCCACAACTACTGAGCCTGCGCGTCTGGAGCCTGTGCTCCGCAACAAGAGAGGCCGCGATAGTGAGAGGCCCGCGCACCGCGATGAAGAGTGGCCCCCGCTCGCCACAACTAGAGAAAGCCCTCGCACAGAAACGAAGACCCAACACAGCCAAAAATAAATAAATAAACAAATGTGGGGTTTAAAGAAAAAAGAATATTATTAAAAAAAAAAGGTGGAAGCAACCCAAATGTCCATCGATGGGTGAATAATGATAAAATGTGGTCTGGGCATAAAATGCAATATTATTATTCAGCCTTAAAATTCTAACACATGATGCAATATAGATGAACCTTAAGGACAGTATGCTAAGCGAAATAAGCCAGTTGCAAATAGACAAATACTGTACGATTCCACTTATATGAGGTCCCTAGAGGAGTCACATTTGTAGAGACAGAAAGTAGCATGGTGGTTGCCAGGGGCCAGGGGAGCTGTTGTTTAACTCCAGTATGAAAAAGTTCTGGGAATGGGTCACACAGCAATGTGAATATACTTAACACTACTGAACTGTACACTTTTAAAATGGCTAAGATGGTAAATTTTATATTATATATATTTTTACCACAATTGAAAATAAAAAGTGAGGGAAAAAATATCTGTTACAAAAGCAGATGTCCATGGAGGGTAGCTAATACACTCATCCGTTCCTTAGATGACGTATTTTATTAGATCAGCCCTGGATCCTTTGCAGAGAACAGGGCCCCAAAGAAGAGGAAATACTTTCATGAAAGAAAAATGCAGCCAGGAACAGTCCCAGCTAGAACCACCTCCCAGACAAAGGCTATCCAGCAGAGACAGGATTTTAGAGACAGGGCAATTATATTTAGGGAAAGGGGGTTAGGAGACTGAGAATCATGAGACAGGAGAGGTGACAGCTGGAGAAGCTGTGGCTTCTTCAGGGGACTGTTGCAGGCTGCGGTCTTAGCTCAGGTCTATAAAGCCTTACTCAGAACCGCTGGGGCCACAAGTTTTGGGGGACTCAGATTTTTTTGGATTTTAGAAAAGCAGTGTGGTGCCTATTCTGTGCATCCGAGACCGTTCCCAGGAGAGTCTGGCTCGGCACCCTGTAAACAAAGCCATTAATATGCCTGTGGTAAAATGTATAAATATTCACACTAAGTGGGATAATAAAGACTATAAATAGCCTCATGTCAGTTCAGACTAGGTTTTGCTGCTAAAGAAGTTTCAAAAAAAAAAAAATCTTCTGGTTTCCAGAGCTTTTTGGATTTTGGATTTGAAAATGGCAGAATAGGGATTGGGGATGTGTGTGAAGTCTCCACCATCTACAAGTTATAAATTAACAAAGACACATGATGTTGGGAGGGACCAGAAAGATGAGTTCCCGTGAACCCAACGTTCTGATTTTATAAATATGAAACAAAAGCTTCTCGCCCAAGGTCACACTCCTGGTCGTGGGCAGAGCTGGGATCAGACTCAGGTCTCCTATGCCCAACCAGCACACCCAGTAGGGGTCTAGCTGAGGCCTTCACACCCAGATTGCGCTTTGAGTGGAGTCTGGAATCCGTGATGCCAAACCTCCCTCTCCTTTCTAGTTCCCTGAAGAGGGGACCCCTTGACTCTAGGCATGTCCTCCCGCAAAGCTGAGTTCACCTTGTTAAGTTTTCTCTGGGCAAGGCAACCACAGAAGGACTTGTCCTACAGGTTCATAGACGACTCAATGCCTTGCATATAGATGGTGGTCAGTAAAGATATGCAGAATCATTTAATTTATTTGGGTTTTCATCACTTGTAGACCCATCTAGAGAAAGAGCTATCATTAAAAGGCCATGTGTAAGACAGCCACCAAAGATCTTGTTTGTAGAACTGGAACTAAGGGCAAGGAAGGCAAATATTACCTTTATTTTTGAATGATGGACATTAATGGTCATTGAAAATTGATTTTTCCATCCCTGATGCCTAAGCCATGGGACTGATCCTGCCCTGGGACTCTGGGAAGAGTGAAGATGCTTTTGTGCCTAGAACAGTACCTAGCATATAGTAGGTGCACCACCTCAAATGTTGAATGAGTGAGTGAAGGAATGAACATTGGGGGTGTATTAGTTAGGACTCTTTGTTACAAATAGCACAATCTCACCTTAAACTGATTAAACAGAAGTAGAAAATATTGCCTGACGTAATTGAAAAGTCTAGGGGTAGATGCCTTCAGGCGTGGCTAGATCCAGGCCTGCAAATGATTACTGGGGAACCTCTCTCTTTCCTTATCTCAGATCTGGCTTTCTTATATGCTGTTTTCCGTCTTAGGCAGGCTCTTGGGAGCAGGTGATGGCAAACATGGTTACAGCAGTTCTGGTCTCACATTCTACCAAGCTGAGTAATCCTTGCAGAGAAAGACATCCTAGACTTGGCCTGGGCTAGGGAATGCACCCATTTCTGAACCAATCACTGAGACCAAAGTGATCCGCTAGTTACATCAGCCAGGCCTGCGTACGGTTGCCCCGTGGAGCCAGGGTGTTGGGATGACAAAGACTGAAGTTTGGGGAAGAGAGGTCAGTAAAGGGAAGTGGAGGTGATGGTCCCAGAAGCAGAAGGAGCAGGCACTGAGCAGGGGTAGGCAGCTGACGTCTCTTACAGAGCTGGATGCCACAGCGTCTTCCCGTGGCATGTGAAGGTTGCAGCAAGCTCATGTTCTAGAAGATGATAGTGCTTAGAAACGACAGACACCAACTTGGTCCTATACCCACAGAGAGTCGGCTTGAAGAAGAATAATTAAACACAACCCCAATGAGTCAGCTCACCTGGAGTGGGACTTACTCTATTCCCGACTGTGCACTAGGAGTCGACATTCTTGTTTGATCTGAACAGTCATCCCGGGGACACTCATTATGCCCACTTTACAGATGAGGAGACTAAGTCTTCGGTTCAGGAATCCTCCTGAGCTCTCCTAGCTAGTAAGCGAAGGGGCAGATAATCCCACCCTCTTATTTCTGACTCCCTAGCTTGGGCATTTCTTGGGCCCATCTGTGTTGCTGGGCCTGCCATCTCTCAGACCTGCTTTTCCCCGTGATGCTTGCCCCTCGCCCCGGGGGTGGCACGGATGGCTGTCCGCAGGCTTGGGTCCCCCCAGCCAAGCACTCCTCACAGAGGGGCATTCATGGGTGCGCCAGGATGTGGCCTGAGAAAGTGAGGGGGAGGTCCCATGCCAGCCAGCCCCAGGCCATTGTGGTGAGTATGGTGTGGCCTGAAGAGTAATTCTTGAATTGACTGAACAAAATGGAGCCCTGGTCTTCAGCCCGTGAACTTCCATCTTAAAAGGGAGGCGAACTTACAGTGGCTCCTCGGACCCTCCGCGGATTAAAGGGGAAGGAGTCAGACCTCAACGCCACAGGAACATCACCACCCTTCCGAGGCGGGAGGGCCAGACCCGGTCATCTGAAGGGAGAAGACTTGCTCTGAGGAGCGGGGCAGAGTTACCAAGAGCCTGGGGTGGTATTTGACAGACAACGTATCCTTGGATCCTGATGGGTAAGAAGTAGGTAGTATCCTCACTCCCTCCTGGTCCAAGTCCGTCAGAACTGAGTTGAGTGCACTTGAGTGCAAACGTCCATCCATCCTCTCACTGGAGGCCCAGGGCCTCTGCGGAGACCGTCCTGAGGTCACTCTCACCCTCGCTCTCTTGCTGCTACACAGCTGCCGTGTTTCGAGGACGCAGGGAAGGATCCTGAATTTTCCCATAAATCTGCTTAGTTTAGGAGCTATTTATGTTCTCCAGAGCTTTCAGGCATTGGGCAACTTTTTAATCGAGGGTGTGAGGACTTTGAACACATGAATTTAAGTTTTAAAATAAAGGGAGAAAGAGAAAATGAAGACATTGAGATAAAGAAGCAAACATGGTAACTAGGAAGGGAGGGAGGTTTTAATCCACGCTAGTTTCTCTATACGGTTGTCAAATTTAGCTCAAAGATTCCTAGTAAAAAGGGAAATAGGATGCTTGCAAGTCCTTTCTGTCATAAAGGTAGAAATATGCCAATTTTGGAAGGTATACTTTTTTCTTCACATTAAATTCCAAAAGATGTATCTTGTGGGACATTTTATAGAAAAAGATGTAAGCAGCAGAATGCTCCCCTGTACCCCCTGTTACTACCCCAATAAAGGGTGAGGGAAAAACACAAAGTCTAATATTAAATATACCGTAGTTTCCTGGGGAAGGCAATACTGTAAATGCCTGAATAGAAAGCAAACACGAAAATAAGATAATCTTTCATTTGCTCAAAATGTTTTCTGGCTCTTTGAATATATAAACTCTCAGGGATATAGATAAAATAGTCTACATAGACTATTTGATCTTATAATTTAATTACACACATTTAAAGTCACATATTATATAAAATGGTATATTTAGAAATATATTACTTTTCCGTTTCCATTTCAGGAAAACAATAGTATTCTAATTATATTCCTGTACGGTCCACTTTGGTGTCTTCCTCACTGGGGTTACATTTCGTGTCATCTCCCATGGTTTTCAGAGAATAATGACTTTGCTTCCCGCTAATGGGTGTTGAACGGCATCACCTTTCGAATTCACATATTATGTCCCCGCTGGAAACGGCATCCCAAGCCCCACATGCCCATTTGTCTGGTATCAGAGTCCCGCACCCTCACCCCATTTATCTAACGGGGCAGATAAATTTGTTATCACCTCCTCACAAAGACCGATTGTGTCGATTTTTTAAATGATCTTTAAATGTCGTCAAACATTTGCAACTAGAAGGTCATTCCTTTGAGAATCGTGATCAAATTCCCTTGACTTGTATTCTTTATTTAAACAGGTGACTCCTCTAAGCATCTAAACCCAGACTTGACCGAGGTCATTTCCTGCCATGGGTCTTCCCCAAACACTACTTTGAGGTTGAAAACAATGTAATTGAGAAGAACACCCTGTAACACAGGAGTCTTTGGCGGGACGACACTACGTTAAAGCATTTGCAGTCGTTTTGTCATATGGCCCTCGAGCAAGCGCTTAATCTGACCCTACTGCAGCCCCCCATCCTGAAGCCACCCCGCACTGGGAAATGCCACTGACTCAGAAGGGGGTGCCCTTCTGGGAAGCAGAGGCGGCCGCGCTTTGCTAGCTGCGTGGTCTTGAGCAGGTCACATAAACTTTGGGGCTTCCGTGTTCTCATGTGTGACATGAGGGCTTTAGGCTGCATCAGAGAGGGGCCGGGGAAGCACTGGGGACCACCCGACAGCTCTGTGTTTGGGGCAGGGGTTGGTGTTCTCACCTCGTTCCCAAGTCAACAGAGTAATTCTGCTTTGATCTACTTTATATAAAGAAATTCCATGTAAAATTTCCTTTGAAGTAAAGATCCCTTTTTTATAATTTTAAAAACAGGGGGATAGGCCATTATTGAGGTCTGCCTACTCTGAAGTTGTCTGACCTCAAAGCCGTCAGGGTCATAGTTAAATCTTCCTGTTGATGTCTAATGAGGGTATGATGTGCCTGGTGATCAGGGTGGGAGTGTAGACAATGCCTGAGGGTTGGTGAGCTTATGCCATCTGGCAACACAGACGGTGGAGAATCCACTGTAAAGTCCCACTTAGCTGGAACCCCATCATCCTAGAAAACCAGCTCATAATTTTATGAGAAAGAAGCAAATGACAAGGCAGCAATGGTTCTCAAACTTTGCAGCATATTGGAATCACCTGGGGAGTTTAAAAAAATTCCAGTGTTCAGGGCATACTCCAAGTTAATTAAAGCAAACTCTGGAGGAGGGACCTGAACATCAGTAATTTGTAAATTTCCCGATGTGAGTCTAATGTGCTGTCAAGTTTAAGAATAAGTGGCATTGGTACAGCCACTATAGGACACAGTATGGTGGTTCTTCAAAAGAGTAGACATAGAATTACCATGTGATCCAGCAATCCCACTTCTGGGTACCTACCCAAAAGAACTAAAAGCATGGTCTCGAAGAGATGTTTTTACACCCATATTCATAGCAGCATTATTCACAATAGCCAAAAGGTGGAAACAACCCAAGTGTCCATCAATGGATGAATGGATAAACAAGATGTGATGTATATGTACAAGGTGAGCTTCCTTAAAAAGGAAGAAATTCTAACACATGATACAGCATGGTTGAACCTGAAGGACATCACCCTAAGTGAGAAAAGCCAGTCGCAAAAGGACGAATACTGTATGATTCCACTTATATGCGGTCCCTAGAGCAGTCACGTTCATAGAGACGGAAAGCAGAAAGGTGGTTGCCAGGAGCTGAGGGTGGAGCAGGGTGAGGTGTGGAGTGAGGACTTGTTTAATGGATTTAAGAGTTTCCGTTTTGCAAGATGAGAGACTTCTGGAGATCAGTCACACAATATCGTGAATATACTTAACACTACTGTACACTTAAAACTGGTTAATGTGGTAAATTTTACGCTACGTGTATTTTACCACGATGAAATATAAAATAACATGAAAAGAACAAGTGGCATCACGTAATGCCTTGCTACTCAAAGTGCGATCCACAGGCTGGGAGCGTCAACATCTTCCAGGAACTCGTTAGAAATGCAGCGTCTCAGGTCCACTCCAGACCTGCTGCATCTGAACCTGCATTTTTCTTTTTATTTCTTTCTTTTTTTTTTTTATTTTTTAGAAAGACAGTTCCACTATCACAGTGGGAATTTTATTTATTTTTTAAATTTTATTTATTTAATTATTTTTCGTTATGTTGAATCTTCTTTGTTGTGCGAGTGGGGGCTTCTCTCGTTGTGGAGCACGGGCTCTAGGCGTGCAGGCTTCAGTACTTGGGGCACATGGGCTCAGTAGTTGTGGCTCGCGGGCTCTAGAGTGCAGGATCAGTAGTTGTGGCACACGGGCTTAGTTGCTCTCAGGCATGTGGGATCTTCCCGGACCAGGGTTCGAACCCGTGTCCCTTGCATTGGCAGGCGGATTCTTAACCACTGCACCACCAGGGAAGTCCCTGAACCAGCATTTTTCAACAAGACGCCCTGTGTGGTTGGTGCGTACATTAATCTTTGAGAAGCGCTAGTTGCAATGGACCGAATATTAGTCCAGGGTTTAGAAGATGGAGCAGACAAGGTCGTTCGTCCACCCGGCACCCACCTCCTCCCTTCCTACTTCCTGGAGACCCCAGCATTCTCCAAGCAGCCATGTGCTCGGGAGGATGACCTCATACACTCCCCCCCACCCCCCACCCCGTGGTCTTACTCCCCTGGCCAGTGACTTGTGTAGGGCTGGGCATGTGGCCTGGCTTTGGCCAGTAGAAGGAAGGGAAGTTCTGCTGTAGAGGTTCTGCTGCCAAAGCAGAAATGACCTCTCCTTCCTTGTGAAGCTCTCATGTCAGGATGTGACCCGAACAAATTCTATAGGCATCTCGGGACCTTGGGGGCAGCTAGACCGGTACTTGAAAAGCAGAGCCACTGACTGACAAAATCCTGGGTCCACCTCACCAATGATTGCTGATTATGTGAGATTAGAAATGTATTTATTGTTTAAGACCGTCTGAGTCAGGGTTCTCCATTCCTTGTAACCCAGGGTTCCTCAGCCTTGACTCTCTGGATGTGTGGGACAGGATAATTCTTTGTTGTGGAAGGGCTGCTGTGTGCATTACAGGATGCGTGGCAGCAACCCTGACCTCTGCCCATCAGACGCCAGTGGCACTCCCGCCCCCCCAGTTGTGACATCGTGTCTCCAGACACATTGCCCCATATTTGGAGGGGGTGACAATTGGCTCCCAGTTGAGGACCACTGTCGCAAAGGCACCCTAATGAATGCAAAGACCTTTCCTCGGTGGTCCGTGAGGAGGGTAAAAATCGCTGTCTATGCTCCAGAATGTCTCAAGGATCCAGCTGTGTGAGAAAAGCAAACACACAAGGTGTTGCTAACGACTGGCTGTCTTTGATGCTGCTGGTGCTTTGATAACAATGTTGTGCTTTCCATTTATTCTTTGAATAGGCAGAGATGTTTAACTTAACAGATGGCCAGTGCGGATAGGGAGTGGAATTTTCCCTGGGCGAAGTTGGTGACCCGGCCAGCACTCTCTCGGGCTCTTCCTCCCACTCAGAAATCCTGATCTCTTACCGCCAGGCCCCGAGCTGGACCACCAACCCTGACTCACCGTCCCACGAGGTGATGGGTGCTGCACATTCACGCAGTATCGCGTTTTCACAGATTGAGAGATGTTCATATTTAACTGCTGAAGAGAGAGATCTGTGTCCTCCACGTAATGTTGTATTCGCAGCTCACACATCTGTGGATTTGAGACTCGCAGAGTCGGTGGCTCCTGGACAAGAATCAGTCGACACACCGAGACCACTTTCCTTAGCAGCCCCCTGGCCCCGAAAATCAGTGCATTTGGATTCATCACTCCTTGGAGAGTTTAGTTGCATCCAAAATGTTCCCTGGGGCAGGAAGGCTTACAAGGGGAGCTGGGCTTTACAGGAAGGTCTGGAGGAGAGTTGGGAGCACGGGGACGGGTTGGGGGACCAGTGCTGTGAAAGCCACAGATGCTTCTGTGGTTGAGGTCAAGTGTTTCCCGTGTGCCAGTGCAGTACTCAGCGCTGGGGCTGGGGTGCGGAGCAAAGGCCGTTTGGGAGGCGCTGCGGCCCTTGGGGGTCTCACAACCTACTGGAGAGTATGTGGAGGGTGCTGGGTTGCTCTCCTACCCTCAGCCCGTATGATGGTCATTTCCCCAGGTAAGTGCCCCCAGGAACACGGCGACTACCCTGATTTTGTGTCCCATCCCTGCCCCTGCAGCCTGTGTGCTTTGCAGGTCACTAACCTGCTTTCTGAACCAGAGGGAAGACACATGTATCAGGCCGTAGTCAACGTCTTAGGCCTGGCGTACGATGATTTGACTGGAGAAGGCACACATTCACAGCTTCTGGAGGAAAAGCAGTGTTTTCCTTGGGGGGAGGGGGCGTGGCTTGCAGGCCCTGCTGCAGCCCGATTATTTCCAAATAGGAGTGGAGCTGAGGGTTGAGCCAATGAACAAAGGGAGGCAGAGTCGAGAGTCACAGGGAAATCAAGCGGGAGCCTTGATCAGACCACATGTGACGCACCTCGGGACATTTAGGTGGCACATGCTAGTAAACCTCCATTAAGTGTAAGGCAGCTGGAACCGGATTTTCTGTTGCCTGCGTCATAAACTAAGGAGCAAACCTCCAGTGGGGACAGGCGGAGAGGACTGAGGGTGTCTTCACACAAACGATGGGGACAGTGACCCTCGTGTAGGGAAACGGCTGGTTCTGGTGGGCCCGCTTCACCCGGGGACACAGACCTTATGTGTATGGAGACTCGACATCTGGAGATCTGACGGGATATTCGGGACGCTGTGCACCTCTGCGTCCTCATTAAGGCCCTAGGAGACTCACATCCAGGGGGAAGGTGGCCCATTGGCGGGGCGAGAGGGGTGAAAATACAGCTTTGCTAAGAGACGGCGTTTCTGCCTGTGGCTTGAGCAAGTCCTGCTGGGTTGGAAAAGCTGACTTTTCGGGCTGAATTTAGAACACAGGCGACCAGTCAGGTGACTTAACAAGAGAAAGGATTAGGGCCCCGGAAGAACATTGCCCCAGTTCCCAGGTGTCTCCCGAGCCTCTTGTCTGAAGGATGTCACGCTTGATAAAGGGGACAATTGCCTTACTGTGAAGATGCAGCTGGGATGCAGTGGGCAAGGAGCAGACCTGGGGCACCTCCCCACCTCGGAGATGTAGTTAGATGTCCCCAGTCCGAGGAGCAGGGCAGCAGGCAGGGCACAGATCAAGGGTACAGACCTGTGAAGATCTCCACTCAACCACCAGCCCATGGACTTGAACGGAAGAAACCCAGTAAATTCTGAAGGGGGCTGAGATGCCAAGGAAACTGGCCAAGTAGTGGCCTGAGATTGCCCATCCCTCAGGGAGATCCCTGAGCTCGTGCCCACAAGAAGTGGGGTGCTACAACAGTGAATCTTCTTGGGAGGCATCAACACCAAGCCCCTCAGGTGTTAACAAGGCGGTGGATGGGGACCCACCCAAACCCAGAACTGGGGGCCAGCATCTTGTCTGCTGGAGGAGCTGGCTTTACCACAAGGGCAAGGAATCCCCAATATTTCCTCAATACCGTATGTGCTATCGACCAATGGCAACTGAGTGTGTTTCCCACCTTCTCCTTCTCCAAATGGAGAATTTCCCTTCTGGAAATTCTTACTGCAGATATTCTGGTTTTTCCCATCGTTGCTGGCTATGTTGATGATGACGAACTGCAGACTTTAGTTCACAGGTTACCATCCCTTGAGTAGCAACTTCCAGACATGACGGGGAGTATGATGCCTCTCACAGAAAATATGAACCCGAGTCTGAATCCAGTAACTGGATGAATCATAGAGCTCCGCCCTTTGGGGGAGGGGTGAGTCTATTTCAGCCACCTGTGGGTATTTCTGATGGTTACATAAGGGAAGGAGATTGTACCAATGTTAGTTCATCAAAGGGGTGGACCATAGTGGGACGTTATGGTTACTGCCTTCACACCCACCTGCCCTTCTCTGGATAATCATCCTGATTTTGTGCAGGTAACTGTACTTGGACTCACAGCTTGTACAGCTTAGAGAAAGCTGACTCCACTCCCAGATCCAGGACTGGACATACGGCTGGATGAGGCTCTGCTTGGAACTCCTCAGAAACAGTTTCTCTCTCTTTAGAAACTTCTTCTTTTGGGGTTGAGATTTGCGGGGGTGCGGCATGAGTGCTGGAGCAGCCATTTCATCACCATGAGGGGAACCAGCCCCCACCGAAACCAACACAGGGAAGAAAAGTTGAAAGAATTAGAGGAAAGGATCTGCAACCCTGATGGTACCAGACCCACCCTCAATCTTGGGCTCCTGACTTATATCATGTCTTCTTTAATATTTGAGCCAGTTAGAGTTTTCTGTTCTTGCAACCAAACAACCAGCTATTACAGAATGAGATAAAAGCTAAAATAAAAATATGAAAAAAACACTGGAGAAGGTAGATTCACTGGCTAAGAGAAGCAGGCTGTTTCTTTAAGCATTTAGGGTGGGAAGGGTGGCAAGGAACCCATCAGAGCACTTAGCATCAATCCCACCCTTTTCATGGGGATTTTTTGGGCTTATCTGAGACCATCACTAACGTCCCCACCTAACCCGTGCAGGTGGGGATGCGTATGTAAAGGTTTCAGAGCAGGGCGTTGCACCTGGCATCTAAAAGTCCCCAATAAACGTTGGGCGGTGGCAGGATACTCACCGTCTGTTGGCCCCAGCCCCCCGCCCTGGGAAGGCCAAGGGAGTTCCCTAACCATCTCCCTCCCCATGGCTGTTGCAGAACATGGACCACATGTCTCCCAGGCTGAGAACCTTCCTTTCTGAACCTATTGGAGAAAAGGATGTTGCCTGGGTAGATGGGGTCAGCCGTGAGCTTGCAATCAATCTGTGCACCAAAGGTTTCAACAAGGTAATTCCTCCTTTCTTGTTTCTCCAACTTCTCTTTCAACCTGTATTCCCCTAATCCTGCCAGATGGCAGCCAGTGCCACGTGTCCCTGCCAGTGGCTGTCGGAGAGCAAAGCTGCCACTTGGCCGGGCGCCACATGCTTGGCTGGAGGCTACTGACCCCGCATGCTTGGGCAGCCGCCAGGGTCCACAGATAATGGGCAAATCGAATCACTGTGGCTCAGAGCAGCTGGGCTGTGCATGACTCACTTGGTGTTCAAACACCCAGGGGTCGACAGAAGTGAGCTGGCCGCCCGAGTCTGGGGCCGAGCTGTCAGGATGGATGATTTGGGTGCACTCCCCACCCCCATGAAAAGACATGAGGGTCTCTTGTCCTATCAGGCCATGGCAGGTGGAGTCATAGCAGCCTGGTGTCTACACCAGAGTACGAGGAAGTGAGTTATTCTAAGATGTCACTAGCAGTCCGAGAACAGCCTCAATGATGGCCAATGGAATCGGAACGATCTCTTCTAGGCAACTGTTTCTATGGTGCTATTATATAAGGCTGCCTGAAGCTTAGGAGAGGATGGGAGATATTCCCAAAGAGAACCCAGAGAAAGTGAGCGGGTGGGAATTCACAGGAGCATTGCACACTCGGTCGAGAGAGGCACCTCCGGCAGAGGTACTGCAGCTCGTTCCCTTCGGCTTTAAAGTCAGCCCTCACCGCTGGGCGGGAAGAGGCTGCAGAGATGCCCAGGGAGGCGGGGAACCGCTGAGTGCACAGCTGACAGTGAGATTGGTTCGCATCGGCCCAGCGCACGGCTGTGTCCAGGGGGCAGCTGGACGACTGGGCCTGTGGTTTTCTGATTGACACGCCGCCCTGCACCACTTGTTAAACATTCTGAATATCACCCGAATCTACCACAATCTAATACCCAATAGGTGGGATTGTCAGGAAGACAGATTGAGGTAGATTTGCTTCTTTCCTCCCAGATAAAGCAGAGAGGACCATTCCCAAGCAGAGAGTAGAACAGGCAAGTCTGATTAGGGAAGACATTTTAAATTAAAAATTATTTTTTAGAAGAAATGATCGTCCCTTTTACTTTTCTATTGTGGTGTAACATATCCACACTGATGTGATGGGTTCAACTCAGTGCGTTTTTACATAGATATACATGCATAGACCCACCACCCGGATCCAGTGATCAGGATCCTCGAGAATTCCAGAAGCTTCCCCTGTGTCTCTTGCCAGTCAACTCCACCCCCCCACTCCCAGAAGTCACCGCCATTCTGGCTTCTACCACCATTGGTTTAATGTCTCCATAGTTGTGAGGTTTTGTTGTTGTTCAGCCATACTCATCGTTCAAAAAATATTTTAATCTACATACAGTAAATTTCACCTTTTTTTAGTACACAGTTCTGCAAGTTTTGACAAATGCATGTAGTCACGTAGCCACTACCACAATCAAGGCCTAGAACAACACCATCGTGCCAAAATGTTCCCCTTGCCCGTCACATTTCCCACCTTCAGCCCCTGGCAACTACTGATTTGTTTTCTGTCCCTATAGTTTTGCTTTTTCCAACTTGTTTCAAGTGACTCTAGGTAGGATGAGAGGCATATTAAAGATAAAGGAATGAATGAATAATGGGAAATTTTCAGGCAACCGAGAACTTGCTACACAAGAGTCAGGGCTGTAGGGAAGGAGGAACTGGCCAGGTCCCTGGAGATCTGCTCCTCTGTGTTTCCCACCTCCTGGCTAGCTGTGACCAGCCCTCTCCTTTTAGGCTCTACTCATTCCAAGGGCCACTAATTCCAGGCACTGATGCCAGGGGTTCACCTTCTTCCTCTGCTTTGAGCCCCTCACCCACCTGCGAATGAGATGAGAGGTCGCTGTCTTCACTTGACAAACGAGGAGACAGAGGCTCTGGAAAGTGAGTGCCTTGATCAAGGTCCTGAGTGAGGACAAGAGCAGCCATGGATTATATGGTCACAAACCACCCGAGAATATCAGGGCCAGGAGGCCACCCTGGCGGGGCGGGGGGGGGTTTACACTGAGATTTGGTGATGAGCTCCTGAATCGAGTGCTGGAGCCTGGCTGGGCCTATACGAGGATCCAGGAGGAGACCCCAGTGTCGCACAAGATGAGCAGGCGCTTCTGGGGGGGGCGGGGCCGTGGGCGGGGCCAGCAGTAAGAGGCAGGCAGATCCCGGCAGGGCGGCCGGCTCAGATGTAGCAAAAAATACGCAGGTTCCTGTTGTGCTTTCCATAGGCTTTATTTTTTAGAGCAGTTTTAGGTTTACAGCAAAACTGAGAAGAAAGTGCTGAGAGGTCCCCTATACCCCTGCCCCGTACACAGCCTCCACATTATCAGCATCCCCACCGGAGTGGTAGGTTTCTTACGGGAGAACCTACACTGACACCTTATCTCCCCGAGGCCCAAAGTTGACATTAGGGCTCACGCTTGGTGTAGCGCATCCTGTGGGTTTGGACAAACGAGTGATGACAGGTATCCACCATGGTGATGTCCTACAGATCACTTCTCTGCCCCACAATCCTCTGAGCTCCTGGGTTTTCACACCCTGCCTGCAGGAGGCCTGGGCATGGTGGGCCCCTCTTCAGGCTGGGGGTCCCTGGGGTTTCTTGGCTGTGAGCAGAGATCCCCTCAGGCTCCACCCCTGCTCATGGTGGCTTCCTTGGCCTGTCCCATGGATGCTGGGCCTTTCCGAGGACCTGCTGGGATGCAGATGTGTGAGGCTGCCCTCAGCCCTGCCTGCCTGGGCCCCTCACACCGCTCCCGAGACACCGGATGCTGGAACCAGGAGATGGGACACCAGCCCCACCCTGGGAGCCCAGGGTGCATCTGGGTGTGTCGATCATCCCTCCAGGGCTGTGGCCCTGGATAGGGCCAGGCATGGAGACACCTTCTCAAGCTCCCACCGCCTCTAAATCAAGTAATTTCTCCTCGATGCCTGCCCCACACAAGTCAAACTTTCATTTCTTCTTCTACAGAGGCATGAAGTGCTCGGAGGGGTTGCCCCTATATCTCTCTGCACTTTCCCAGAGCTTTGTCTGTGGCTTGAACAGTTCTCTGGCTCAGTTGCAGTCCTGACTTTCAAAACTATGGATTCACCCAAGTCTCAAAAGTCAAGAATGTGGCTGCGTTTTCTCTGGGTTTTTTCGTGCCTGCCCTTCCCTGGGGCTGACAGCTTCGGCCTGACGATCTACATCTTGGCCGTCCAGCACGGCGGCCGTGGGCCACTTGTACCTGTTGAGTACCGTCTGAATTGAGTTGTGCTATAAATATAAAATACACATGGCCGCGTTAAAGACTCAGTGCCAAACAAACAAACAAAAAATGGAAAGCATCTCATCAATAATTTTTTAACTGATTACATGTTGGAATGATAATCATTTAGAAATATGGGAAAAAATAAAAATTATTAGAATTCATTTCACCTGTTCTTTCCCCCTTTTGCCGTGGCTTCTAGAAAATTAAAAATTACACGTGTGCTGGCCCACATTAGATTTCTACTGGACAGCATTGGTCTAGATTTAAGGGCGAAAGGGCTGCAAAGGTGAAAGGAATGACCAGAAGAGGGAAAATACATCGTGCTCAAGGTGTCCGCGCCGGGTCTAGCTCCGCCTTATATTATTCTGTCCCCCCACCCTCACCCCCATGCTCCACCAGACTGTTCATGAACCACAAGCACATGGGGACCACCCTCCCGCGGACCCAAGGCCCCTCTTA
Organism: Monodon monoceros; assembly: GCF_005190385.1. Taxonomy (NCBI): domain Eukaryota; kingdom Metazoa; phylum Chordata; class Mammalia; order Artiodactyla; family Monodontidae; genus Monodon; species Monodon monoceros. The sequence goes on along the minus strand of NW_021703769.1, from coordinate 47,520,638 downwards.
AAATGAACTTTTGTCTCCTTCATGGGCCCACTCATGGCCCACCCCCTCCGGAAGCAAGCCCTCCTTCCACCCACCCACCCTGGCCGGACATGCCGCTGTTTCTAAACGCTGAGTACCCAGTGGACCCCTTGCTGTCACATCCAAACTATTGATTGTTTTTTCCATGCGTTCTGTTAGAGGCACAGCTCCCTTTGGTGTCCTCCCGTATCTTCTCTGAAGAAAGGATTGTTCTGGGTTTCTTGTACTCCTCCTCTCCCTAGGAAAACCCAATGGAGGGGGGTGAATTTCCAGGCGCTCAGTAGATTCAGAGTCATGGGCAGTGCCCTATGGGGTGACTCCAACAGCGTGGAAGTAAGTTTCACATCCCACAGAATCTGGTTTGCCTCAGTACTCTTTGAACACCCTACGAAGTCATAACCATGAGCCTAAATCCTCCTTCTGAAACACACTTGGAAGATGAGGGAGCAGCAAATGTCCTGGATGCCCACCTGCTCCCCGAGCCTCTCTCACCTAACAGAACCAGCACCTGATGTTTGCTCCATGTCAGGCACTGATCCGAGTGCATTACATACACTTATTTCATTTAATTACCAAAAGATCCCATAAAGTATACTATTTCGTCTCTATTTCACCGATGGGAAAACAGGCACAAAGCAGCCAAGTGCCTCACTCAAGGTTAGAGAGACAAGATCTGAATCTGGCAGACAGGCTCTGGGGTGGGCAGTAGGGCAAGGGACCCCCACACACACACCCAGCCCTGCCTGATGCCCGGACCCTACAAGGATTCAGTCACAGAAGCTTGGGGTTACCCTATGCAGGGTTGCCAGGTAAAATACAGCACGCTCAAATTAAATCTGAGTTTCAGTTAAACAATGTCTTAGTGTAAGTGTGTCCTAGGGAGACAGGCAGGGGGAAGAAAGCACAGTGGGTTGAACATTCATGCTTCAGACAAGGAGTTTTACACTGGAAACACTGACAGAGGCTGGATTTGCGAGGTTGTCTTTGGCACTCAGTGGCCCTGAAGACGGAAGAGTCAGCGTCCAGTTAGAGAAAAAGAAAGCTGTTCATCACGCAACAAAGCCTGGTGGTGCTGTAAAGTCCATTCGCCACGGGCGCTGAGGGGCTGGGAACTGGCAGCGGGGGAGCTTGACAGTGAGGGGCTGAGACTACGTGTCTCTGTTTGAAAGGCCAGGTGTCATAGTGGAGATGGAAATTTTTGGGGGGGTCCGCTCCACGGGGGATCTTGTTTCCCTGACCAGGGATCGAACCTGCGCAGCCTGCAGTGGAAGCACGAAGTCATAACCACTGGACCGCCAGGGAAGTCCCTGAAATTTTTAATGAGCGTGGACCAGGACCTAATCTGTGGGCCCAGTGCAAGATGAAGATGGGCGGCCCCTTGTTGAAATTCATCAGGAATTTCAAGATGGTGGCAGCACACCAGCAAACCAAGTGGGGCTCTGAGCTCAGGGCCTGTGTGACGGCATAGGTCACTCACCAGGGACCCCGGACTCAAATATCGCTACTGTCTCGCAAGGAGCAGGCAAGGCACACTGGAGGCTGGTCCAGACCTGCTCACGATTGGGATGTGGCGTTGATGGAAGTCTTCCCTTGAGCTGCCATCCTGCCACACAGGCAAAGGCTGCCTCGGGAAGGAATGAGCATCCCTGGCCTGGGTGGCGGGAGGTGGGGACATCTGTCAGGGTATCTGCATCACTCTCCCTGCAGCCAGGTTTTTCTGAGCTTCGGTCCAAGGAGGCAGAGGGTGGCTCCTCTTCCCCCAGGTTAGGGGCTCGCTCTCTAGAGCCCGCAGAGAAACCCAGAGGGCTTCCTTCCATCAGGGCCATGATGGGAGCCTACGACTCCTGCTTCCCTGGGGAGCAGGGAGAAGCAGGCCGACTTCCCAAGAGAAAGGGCAGAAGGGAGCATCAAGTTGCCACTTGGGTCTGGAGGCCAAAAGATGAGGCCCTCTTGCCTGTGGCTTTCCTGGAAAGTTTGCCTCTGGTCCTGCGAGCCACGAGGTCCCTGGCATCCTGGCTGCTGGGCGTGGAGGGACATGGAAGCTCTGGTTACCAGAACAGCTGACATCAGGCCTCAGGATGGCAGAGGTGCCAGGCCAGGCCACAGATGGGTGGGGTGTACTGGAATGGGGCCGAGGACAGGAGTCTTACCTTCAGGGTTCTCCATGACCCATCTGGAGAATGGATGGGGTGCATGTCAGGATCCAAAGCAGGAAAACGTATCAGGGGTCTGAGCCTGCCCATGGTGCTCAAAAGCATCACTTACTACTATTATCATCAATGTTCTCTCTCCTGGGACAAAGCTCTGCACCTCCCATACCTACTGCTGCAACAGGCTCAATCAACATTCAGTAAATGTTCATTTTTAAAATGTTGAATTAAAAAACATCTCAGGGACTTCCCTGGTGGCGCAGTGGTTAAGAATCTGCCTGCCAATGCAGGGGAGATGGGTTCGAGCCCTGGTCCGGGATGATCCCACATGTCGCGGAGCAAATGCGCGCATATGCCACAACTACTGAGCCCGCACTCTAGAGCCCGCGAGCCACAACTACTGAGCCCACATTCCACAACTACTGAAGCTTGCGCGCCTACAGCCCATGCTCCACAACAAGATAAGCCACTGCAATGAGAAGCCCGTGCGCTGCAACGAAGAGTAGCCCCAACTCGCTATAACTAGAGGAAGCCCGCGTGCAGCAACGAAGACCCAGCGCAGCCAAAAATAAGCTAATTAATTAATTTAAAAAAAACTCAGTAAAATCACCCCTGAAAAGACGAGGATGCTGACAAAGTAAAATGAGCTCATTCTAATCAATTACACAGCTTTTTCAAAAAGATGATTAAAGTAGCAATTTAAAATGACCATGAAATCCTAGCTTTTGTCTCTTTTCAACAACTGGATCTGGACTAAAAATTTTTTTAAAAACCCAAACTCCAATGCTTGGGTATATTTTATGACTGGAATTCAGCTTTTATTTAATTTGTCTTTTAAGAAATGCGTTCATTTTGGTTAAGATGAAGTTTGCTTGGTTTTATGTAAGTGAAATACATAGACGCCAGTGGGTTTTCCTGGAGGGGGCCCAGGACTCAAGGCCTGGACACTGGTTCTCATTCATTCCAGACCGGAGAGCCGGGCACTGAACGTGCCCCATTCATGTCCCGGCCAGTCTGTGGCCTTGGATGTCTCTTTCTCCCTGTGGCCCTTGCCCCTCATGACTATCAGTGATGAAGCAGCACGAGAGAAATGAAAAGCTGTGGGACAAGGACTCAGAAAACCAGAGAACACCATACAACTTTGACTTGTGGGCACTTAATCTTTACATGTGTTTTTCATCCACAGAGACCCTTCAGAAGGGGAAAAGGGGCAAGGTTCAGTGTGCTTGATACCTTGTCTGCTCCTCCCACAGGGCTGAAGTCTTCCAGGACAAAAAAGGAATTTGCATTTCTCCACCGGTCTCACACTGAATTCACTTAATCCAATTTGCAGGGTGGGGCGGGGCAGATGAAGGGCCTTCAGAAGATGCAGAAACTGAACCCCAGGCTCTGCAGGTTCTCACTTCAGGTTAGGTGAGTTGCCTGGAGTCACAAGGCGGGTTTGCAAAAACAAACTGATACTAAGGTGCCCTTCACCTGCCAGTCCCAGGTGCAGTTCTCAGTTGTGGGAGATTCTGTCCCCTGGGGGACACCTGGCTATGTCTGGAGATGGTCACGATTGTCACAATTCAAGGTAGGGGGTGTACTGCTGGCATCTAGTGGGTACAGGCCAGGGATGCTGCTAAACTTCCAACAACGCACCTGAACACAGAATTATCCCAAATGCAACAGTGTCAAGGGTTAGAAACCCTGTGCTTGAACCATTGAGAAAGTGGCAGGGTGGGGGGCACCTCTAATTCCTGTGTGCGTTTCAAAGAAACAAATATTAGATCCGAGGCCTGAAGGGAGCATCAGAGGTACACGAGGCTGTCGCTACTCCAAATATTGTTCCGGGACCAGCATTAGAAAGGCAGAGTTTCAGGCCTCACCCCAGACTTACTGAGTCAGATCCTGCCTTTTTAACAAGATCTCAAGGACATGTTCAGGTTCCTTCCAGGCTACACGGCCCCCAAAGCCACCTGTAGAGATGGACATTTAACTTGACCTCACATCTCACCCAGGCCAGTGTCCGAATCTGCTTCGCCAGGGTCAGGGTTTCAGGGACAGCCCTTCTCCCTTGAATCTGACCCGTGCCCCCTCCTTTGATTTTCCAGGGGAAGAGAAGCACAGCTGAGTACGTTTCCCGTGTTCCTCCGCGCAGGCCTACATCCTGCTGGGACAGTTCCTTCTGATGTACAAGAACGAAGCCGAGTTTCAGAAGTGGCTCACTTGCTGCTGTGGTGCCACTGAGTATGAGGTGCTCCTGCTTCCTGTAGACCCTCCCCCCGCACTGCCGCTAGGAAATGATACCTCTGCACTGACTCTGGGCTCCAAGTCGTTATTTTTCTTTTCCACTTTATTGACACACATTTGTTATAAAAAGTAGTTCAAGAATGTAAAGAAGGACAAACACAAGAAAAATGACCCCCAGGTTCTACCACCCAGAAACGGCCATCATTCACCTTATTAACCAATATCATGCCAACTGTCTCTTTAGCATAAATTTACCTAAAGGAATGGATAATTTTATTTAAAAATGGGAATTAAATTTTAAGTCAGCATAGCAGTTATCTATTGCATAACAAATGAACCCAAAACGTAGCTTCTTCACGCATACAATCATTTTGTCTCGCTCAGTTTCTGAGGGACAGGAACTGAGAGATGCTTAGCTGGGTGGGTCTGTCTCAGGGTCGCCTGTGAGGTTACAAACTATGGGCCGGGGAGCAGGTTGGTGGGGGCTAGGGGACCCACTTCCAAGAAGGCTCCTCACATGACTGGTGGCCCAAGGCCACAGCTGGTCTCCGAGTGGGCCTCCCTCGGGCTGTAATGACCTGACATCTAGCTGCCCCCTGAGCAGGTGACCCAGGAGGGAATAAGAGAGCAGGAAGCTGCAGTCTTTCATGACCTAGACTCTGATTCACACAACATCACTTCTGCCTTGTTCTAGTTTTAGAACTAAGTGCCTACATCCTCAAGGGAGAATTAAACTTTCTTGAAATAGCAAATAGTATGCAAACATTCTTAAGAGCATCACAGACAGATTTTTGAGGTATAATTTACATATGGTAAAACTTGCCCTTTTTAGGTGCATAGTTCTATGAACTTTGACAAATGCATTGTCCTGTAACCGCCACCATCATGGAGATAAACAGCATCTTTGTCACCCCAGCAAGTACCCTGGAGCCCCCCTGTAGTCATCCCTCACTCCTCCCCAGCCCTTGGCAACCAAGGGTCTGTTTTCTGTCCTTAGACTTTGGACTTTTCCAGAAAACTGTATAAATGGAATCACACAACATGTCGCTCTCTGAGGTACATTGTCTTCTTTTACTTGGTATAATTCAGTTGGGATGAATCCATGATACAGGCTTCTTAAACTTAAGAAACATAGCAGGTGTTGTTGGTGTCCAGCCCATATCCTGGTGGCATTCACTGTTCTAGGAGAGTCCGTTACTTCACTCAAAAGCACCTGAATCCCCTCAGCCTGAGGGGTTCTCTGGCTGCAGGAGTGGGGTCAGCCCACGCACAGGGCAGGGAAGAAGTGCCTGGGAGTTAACACGCAGGTGAGCATTTAATCATGGGTGGAAGTTGATGGCCAAATGCCCCAGGTCCTCTCCCTGTGGGTGGGACAGCTCTGAGGCAGTTTTCCCCACTCTCCACTGGAGCTAAGCTGAGCTCCCCATAAAGAGTAGCCCCTGCTCTGTAACACCCAGCCTTGCTTCCTTCCTCTCTCTGCCTTGATTTCCCACTCCCCTACCAGAGCTTCCTGGGACCACCCTCTATACACAATGAAATACTCAAATTTTAGAGTCTGCTTCCAGAAGAACCTAACCTAAGACAACAGTGTTAAGATTTAATTTTAACAGAAGAAAAAAGTGGAACTGAACTGAAAGAATTGCTGAACTTCACTGAATTTTTTTCTTCGTCACTAGATAGAGTAATTTCTAAATCAATTTCTTCTGAGTTTAAAGAATAATGTGGAGAAAACAGTAAGAGAGAAGTTAGTATCATTAGGTTTATTTTAAACTTTGTTTTTCAATATTTGATGGTGTAAACTCCTACCAAAGAAAGAAATAAAAGTAAAAAGAAATTAACACTTTTACTTCTTCCCTCCCATTTTTTAGTTGGTTTTATTGTTACTTTTAATTTGTGAAGGTTTAGATAGCGTATGTGTTCTTCCCATAAGCATACCCCCTGCAGTTATTTAGTTTTAGCTGTATATTTAAGAGCGTATTAATCTTTGTATCATTATTTTAAAAATCATAGCTTTGTCATTCCTGAATTCTTTATTTTGATACATCTCTTTGTTCGTCGAGTTGGATCACTGTATCAGTCAGAATAGGCCACAGAATGCTGCTATTACAAACAAACCCCCAAATCTCAGTGATTTAGCCAAACAAGGTTGATTTCTCTCTCATGGTACATGTCCAGTATATGTCATCAGGAGAGCTCAGGAGCTGAAACGTCTGTGAGGAAGAGGGGTTGACACTGACTCTTGGCCCAATATCTGTAGTTTGGGGGCATCCATGACTCAATACATGATTTCAATGAGTATTTATGGAGTGTCTAAGGTTCTGAGCATGGTTAGACACTGTGGGAAAAGCAAGGGAAATAAATATGAGTTTCTGTGGTTTCAAGGAGCTTACAGCCCAGAAGTGATGGGAGAGGGGAGGGCAGAACAGCTCAGAGGTGGTGGGGGAGGTGCAGGTGGGGGTAGGGGTTGTGGCCAGGGGGCAAACAGCCAGTAAAGGAGTCTCTGTGTCAGGTGCGGGTCACGCTTCATCACTGTGGGCAGCTGACCTCAACCCTGCTGGGGACTCAGGAGTCAGTGTAGACACGTGTTAATTCACCCCACCCTGGGGTGTCTCTCACACCTTCTCTGTCGTTTGTTGAGGACTACTCTCCCGGGGAGTTAATCACTCAGCTCCCAAGCCAGCCGCGTGGTGAAAATGAACCCCACTGAGAAGGTGTTCAGGCCCCGAAGGGCAGGCACGGTCAGCCAGGTGTCGGCCAGCCGCGTGCACCCAGGCAGTGATGGCAGGGCACACGGCAGGGCAGGACACTGACAGCTCTGCCGCAGGCGGGGTCTGGAGTAGCCCTGGCTTTGAGAACAGAATCCACCCCTCACCACTAGTTCTAAGACCTTTGGAAAGTCAACCTCTCAGCCCAGCTTCCCAGCTGTAAAATGGTGATAATAACAGTATCTACTCAAGCGTCCAGAAGACTAAAATTCCTGCACCTGGTAAGAGCTTCATGTGTGGTAGCTCTAAAAACCTAAGTTTTAAAATGTGCAGCACTGACTGGGTATCGTTATTGAAAGAAAGGGGAGGTGGGTATGGATGAGTGTGGCCAGGGAAGGCTGCTAGGAGGAGGTGTTAAAAGGGGAGGTCAGGGTTGAGTGAGCTGAGGATGGCGAAGAGGGAGGGGAGGAAGAAGGGGGACCGGGAGGTGGGGAGAGAAGGAGCTACGAGGGGAAATACAAGCCCAACTGGCCCAGAGAGAGTGAGCTGAGGACCCTGCAGGAGAGGTAAGGGGTGGGGCTGTGGGCTGCCGAGTGCGAGGCTCCCCCTCCCCTACCGTTTCCCCCAGACGGAGGCTGAATGTGAGCAGCTAGCTGGCCCCATTTCAGAAGCCTCTGTCTTGAGGAAGGCTAGTGCTCTCAGCAGTGGGACACGTCTGGGCCGATAACCCAGGATAGTGGGCCCTGCTCACACCCCTAAGAAAGACGCTGAATGATGTGAAAAATACCCACAACCCTCCTCTCCTCCTGGTACCCACACCCTTCACAAAGGCTCTGCAGCTCCGCCTGTCAAAAGTCCATCTCCCTTCCTGCTGCAACTGGACTGCCCCTGTGACTTGCTTTGGCCAAAGGCACATGGCAGAGGTGACACCGTGACAGGTGTGAACCCCCTGTGACCACCACGCAAACGAGCCTGGGTTCGCTCCCTGGAGGACAAGAGACACGTGGCCACTGCCTCGGCCCACGGCCAGCCAACCTCCAGACATGCAGGTGAGGCCTTCCTGGACCAGCCCGCCCATCAGCTGACCTCAGACCCATGCGTGAGTCCCGCTGAGGTCAGAAGCGCTTGGCCCAGATGAGAAAAACCCAACTAACCCACAGACGCGTACAAATACAACTCACTGTTTTAAGCCCTGTGTTTTGGCAGGCAGCTGTAGCTAACTGATAAATTCCCACGTGAGGCCTGGGAGTGTGGAGAATCTCCAGGTATAAACTGAGAATCTCCTACTTTACCTATATTTTAGAAAGCCTCCTGATGGCATCCTGGTGGGCGGTGGTAAGGAGAGGGGTCACACACAGAAGCCAAGCGACTGTGATGGGGGTGGAGAAGGAGAACAAAATATTTTTTTAAAAGTGTGTCTTGGGGTGGGAGGAGGTGGGACAAAGCTGTGACAATCTCAGGGCGAGACCGGAGTGTCCATTGTGTGACCAGCTGTGGGTGGTCTGGGGTGACTGATTCCTGGAAAGGTCTGAAAGGAAGCTGGAGACAAACCTTTAAGCAAGTGTTTCTGGAAATATATATACATTTTAACCGAGAGCTGCTCTAAATCTTTACAAGCAGGGATACAAGGGGTTGATTCAGCACACACTACACCAGCACTTCACTCGCATTCCCCAAATCCTCCCGGGGTGAGAAGGCGGCATTTTCCCTGTCTTACAGGTGGGGACTCTGAACAGCAAAGAAGTTAAGCCGGTCACACTGACTGACCGGTGGTTTCAATCTGGGTCTGTCTGAAGCGGTGCCTGCTGCCTGCAGAGCCGCCTCGGGGGTGGGAGAGGGAGTGTATCTGGTGATTTCAAAGTGCTCTCAGGGACTCAAAGGTGGCATCTACCAGGTACAGACAGGCATTGGAACAAGTGAGGGAGACCTGTTCGAACGGCCATGCAAAGATGACCGTGAGATAGTGGAGGAAACGGGTCACTGAGAAAGAATCATTCAACAGATGTTTGCTGGGCACCTACTCTGTGCCAGGTGGTTCTTGGTACAGGAGAAAACACAGCAGATGAGACTATCTTCCCTCAGAAGCTGGCATTCTAACGGGAGAAGGCGGGAAGCAAAGGTGAATAAGTAAAATACGTATTAATCTGAGTGGTATGAAATTGACATGGTAGGGGTCAAAAGTGGTTGAACATGGACAATTTTACGTGGTTCAGCCTTACAAATTAGTTTCAGGATGAGTGAAGAAAAGAAAGCAAGGGGGACTTCCCTGGCGGTCCAGTGGTTAAGACTTTGCCTTCCAATGCAGGGGGTGCGGGTTCAATCCCTGGTCAGGGAGCTAAGGTCCCACATGCCTCATGGCCAATAAAACCAAAACATAAAATAAAAGCAATATTGTAACAAATTCAATAAAGACTTTAGAAATGGTCCACATCAGAAAAATCTTAAAAATAAAAAACAGAAAGAAAAGAAAGCAGAGGAAGGGGGTCAAGACTGTTAGGGAGATGGGAGATTTTAAACAGGGCAGCCAGGCCAGGTAAAGGCCTGGGAGGGATGAGCTGAGAGCTGTGGGAAGCCTGGGAGGAGATACTCCAGGCAGAAGGAAGAGCCAGTGCAAAGGCCCTGAGGTGGGGTGTGCCTGCTGACTTCAGGGAGAGGAGCGAGCCAGGCCGGGGGCAGCAGAAAATGAGGTCAGATCGTGTGGGCCTTGTGGGTCATCAACAGGACTTTGGCTTTAACTAGGATAGAGATGGGACCCCACTGGAGGACCACGTGATCAGACACACGATTGAGAAGATCACCCTGCTGTGTTTGGAAGAGTCTCAAGGGGCCAGTTAGGAAGCTATGAGGGAACCCAGGTGGGAGGTGATGGTGGGCCACCAGGTCTATCCTGAAGGTAGAGCCAACGGGGGTGAGCATCGATAGAAAACGGGAGTGGATCAAGGGCTGAGAAGGCAGAGGGATGAGAGAGAGCTACGAAGAGATGGGGCAGGATCACCCCAGAGGTTGGAGGTTCCTGATGATGCAGGAAGGCAGTGTTTCCGGGAATAGGGGTGGGGGCACCTGTGTCAGATGCTGCCGACAGGTCAGGTGGGTAAGGACTGGGAATCAGGGCCGGAGAGAATTTTTGCACGCTGTGTGGAAGACCCCAGAGACGGGAGCCCTGGGGATGCGGGAGAGGGAGGGAGGCGTTGTTGGCACTGCGTCCTCGAGCAGGTGCCCGGTGGAATCCAGGACACAGGAGGAAGGACTGGCCTTGGCTGGCAGCACACAGGCTCCTCCGCAGAGGATCACAGGAAGGGAGGAAGAGCAGGGGCCTGATGCAGGGAGGTGGGAGATATGGAATCTCTCTTCCCACAGCCTCTCTTTTCCCAGTGCAATAGGAACAAGGTGGCAGGCTGCGGACGCAGACGGGGTGGACTTAGTTGTCTAGGACAGTGGAAGGATGGGTGGGTTTTATAGAGGGATTCATTTGTGTACATAATGTAGATAGATAGATGGATAGGAGATCAGATAGATAGATAATCACTTGAGCTTTTTATCAGTAAGTATTACTTTTGTGATCAGAAAAAAAAACAATAGAAGCCATTCCATTTTGGAACATGAAGAACGAGAGCTCTAGAGACAGGTGGACGAGGCCCTTGGGACAGCCATCCTGTGCATCCAACACCCCGTCCTTCCCCTGGATTCTCCCATATGGCTGGTCTCACATCCCGAGCTCTGTCCTTCTAGGCAGACAGAAAGCTCCACTTAGAATTCTCCAACTTGGAGACTTTGGGGCCTTCTTTTTCACTCACTCCCCCTAATCTCTAGTTCCCACTTAACTTCCCAAGGTCAAGGTTACCTTGGAGAACTGCAAGAGGGTAGTTGTCTTTCTGGATCCATTTCTACCAGATTCTCCATAGCTATGCATTTTGTTCCCCTCTGGTTTATTTTAAGGACAAACCTTCCTGCACAAACTATGCTCTTTGATTGCTTGGCCTAGTCCAGTGACTGGATCTTCTTGGACCAGACTGAGGGTCTGCTGTGGCCAGGACACTGGGCAGAGATTCAGAAGACGTGGAAAATGCCACAAGCGGGTCTGAGACCACAGCCAAACCCCTTGACTTGTCTGTGAAATGAGGGAAATATCTGATTCTCCTATCTCTCAGCTTTGCTTTAAAGAGAATGCAGAAATAGACAGAAAGCCATCTGAAGTGGGAAAGGAGCTGGGGTGCCCTCCAGCAGTGCAGTGTGTAGCCATGGCATTATTTTACTGTGGCAGCAGCTGCGGGCTGGTGGCAGCGACAGCTCAGCTCCCCTTGTTTACGCACATTGGTCAGTACCTGCTATGTTGTGCTGTGACAACAGCAGCAACGAACAAGAGCTCAGTGGCTGAAAACAATCAAGCCTTGTATCTCAGCAACATCACAGGCCCATTTCAGGTCTGCTGGGGACGGTTCTGGACGGCCTCCCTCCAGGACCCGGGCTGACAGAGCAGCTCCTTGTAGAACATTTGAAGGCTGCTGCAGCAGAAAGAGAGCCCTGGGGGTGTCACACACCGGCAATTACATGGGCTGGCTCAGAGCTGACTGGTCACCTTCACGAACAAATCATTGGCCAGAACACATCATATAGTTTCACCCAATGCCCAAGGGGACCAGGCAGTGCTGTCTGCTGGCAGAGGGGAGCGTGGAAAATTGGGGCAGACATCTCAATTCACTGCCACGGAGTCCTTCTTGGGAGGGGGTGAGATTCACAGAAAGTCCCCGCGAAGGCTCTGTCCCATGCCATATATGTCCCTTTTCTTTGTTTTTTTGAAAATTTCCCACCATTACTCAAATACAGGAGAATGTATAGAAGAAAATTCATAACTCTCCCCAGACTATCAATACCATCCAATATTTTACTGTATTCCTTTCCACTCTTTCTTCGCTTGCATAGGTATACATTTGTTAATAACAGCTTTATTGAAATATACTTCACACACCATAAAATTCGCCTTCCCGAAGTGTACAGTTCAGTGGTTTTTTTAGTGTATCCACAGAGTTGTGCATTTAATTTCAGGATTAAAACAGAAAGAAAAGCTATTTAATTTCAGGATATTTTCATCACCCCCAAAAGAATCCCCATTAGCGGTTCCATTAGCGGTCACCCCCCACCCCCCAGTCCAGCCCCTGGAAACCACTAATCTACCTTTTGTCTCTATGGATTTGCCCATTCTGGACATTTCATAAAAATAGAATTGTACACTCTACGGGCTTTTCTGACTGGCTCCTTTCACTGAGCAAAACGTTTTCAAGGATCATCATGGGAGAGTAAGTGCATGTGTCCATTTAAATCAACAGATGGAGATTCTATCAAACATCAGTTACCCTGTTTCCTTCATTTATGTGTTTTAAACATTTTCCCTCATTATGAAATCTTTGAAAACTAGTATTTCCTGGTTATACAACAATTCATCAAATTTATGTGCAATCATGTACTGAATAGCGCCCCTAGTTTGGGACTTTTAGGTGGTTTCTGTGAGCAGGTAACCATGTTTTATTGAATGAATGAATGAATGGAGGCTTAAATATAAATCTTTGCAGCATTCCCCATCTTTCCTTTAGGAAGATGCCTAGAAATGGATCTACAGTGGGAAAATGGACATCTTCAAAGCTTTTGATTCTCACTGCAACTGCTTTTCTGCAAAGGTCGACCCAATCTGCTGAATGTGGCTTTGAGTGGGTCTGACCACATCTCACTCCGTTTCACTCAAGGCAAAACCAGATTCCTTATGTGGCCCAGAATGCCCTACAGTCTGGCCTGTCCCTCCCTCATCCCTCTGTCTCTGCCTCACTGGCTCTCACCGCCTGGCCAGGCCAGCCTCCCTGTTGGTCCTGAAACACATCACACCCTCTTGCTGGCAGGGACCTCTGCACAGCTGTTCCCTGAGCCTGGAGCCCCTTCCCCAGTCCCCACCTGGCTCACTGCTACCCTTCAAGGCTCTGCTTTCGAGACCCTTTCTAAGCAAGGCCCTCCTGTTAGAAACGTCACCCCCAGCATCTCCTCTCCCAGCTTTATTTTTATGTTTCCCCAGAGCATTTATCACCTTGTAATATACTGTATAATTTGCTTATTTTGTTTATTGTTTCAACCCCTTAAAATGAACAATTAGGGCCTGGCCCAGGGCCTGGCATGGGGGAGGCGCTCAATAACCGAGTGTTGAATTGAGTTGGCGGCCAGCACGGAGGGTCTCCCTATAAAATTGGGGACCCTGACCTCCTCCTCTGGATGTGAGTGCAGGCTCTGGTCTCCCCTCAAGTCCTAGTCAGTGTTCTTTCTTGATTCAGCTCAGGAGCCAGGTGCACAGGCGGCTGGCTTGAGGGCTGTTGTGTCTGTCCTGTAGTGAAACTGGAAGGGGTGGCCCCCGACAGACTAGCCCCCGTGACTGGACAGCACAAAGGCATGTTTGGGGGATGGAGCCCAAATCTTGGGGCCCACACAGAGCAAGCCCACCAGTGACCCACCCAGCCCCCAGCCCTGGAGCTTGGGCCTCACCAGGCCTCCAGGGAGCAGGCTCCCAGCCTGGACACAGACGGCAGCCCCTGGTCTCTGCAGAGCAGGCGGTCTCCTGCACAGGCACCGGGACAGCACAGTGAGCGGGGAGAGGAAGCTCCCGCGGGAAGCTGGGACTCCCCTCTCGGCCAGGCTGGCAAAGCAGCAGGGTGTCCCTAGGAGCCTCCCATTTTGGGCTACTTCTGGCCAGGCTCCTGGGGCTTCCAGGTGCGTGGAGGATCAGAAATGGCCCCAATCCCGGAGCTGCCCCCAGGTCACCTCCACCAGCAGGCTGGGCCACCTCAAGGGCCAAAGGGCTTCCCTCCTGATCTGCCCCATGAATCCCTTGCCCACCCAGACCCCTGGGATCCAGCCACTGTGGGGGGAGACACCCAATCCTAGGCAGGAACGTTTACTGGAATTCTGCCTTCAGAATGACTATTAACACTTAAAATGTTCTCTTAAATATTCTCAATATGTCAAATCTGTCTTGTGAAGGTCCAGTTGAATTTGGGGAAAAGTAAAGTTACTTAAAGTCTTATGAATTTGATGGGTGATCAAGTTATGGAACATGGTCTTTTAAAAATTTTTTATTGACGTGTAATATACACGCAGAAAGGCGCACAAATCATAAATAAGCATCTTGGTGAGTTTTCAGGAATGGAATACCGGCCCAGGTGGAGAACAGGGCACTACCAGCAGCCAGGAGGCCCCTAAAGCCCCTTCAGACAGGTCCACCTCCCCAAGGCTATCCTGACATCTAGCAGCAGAGGTAGCGTATCCTGTTCTTGAACTTGATATGACGGGAGCATGCAATGTGCACACTTCTGTGTCTGGCTCTTTCCATTATGTTTGTAGGATTCATGCACGATATTGCAGGCACAGTTCTTTCTTTTTCGTGACTGTATACTATTCTGTTAAACAACTGGACTAATTCGTTGATTGACAAACAGTGCTGCAGAGAACATTCTTGTACTTGTCTTTTGGTGAATGTATTATCATTTATCTTGGGCATATACCTCAGAGCAGAATTGCTGGCTCATAGGTATATGTATATTTAGCTTTCTCAGATACTACAAAACGTTTTGATGTGGGATAAAGTAATTTAAGTGTTTCTCAAGGGGCTGGGACCTTGGGAGGAACATGAGTACCTCTCATGCTGGCATTTCAGGATTCCTACAAAGAGTTTCAAACTCCCTCTCCCTCCCTAAACCCCGAGATTCCTGAGAGCCCATCCAGGGAACCCTGACCCCTGGTTGAGAAAGTCTGTCTGATGGTGGGGGGTGAGGGGTGGGGGTGCGTCCTTCCTCCAGAGGGTGTGAGCTGCTGTCCTAACATCCCAGGCAGGCTGGAGAGGGTGACAAGGGACAGCGCCTTTTAGGGGCATTGCCAACGGCTCAGCCCGGATGCGATCACCACTGCTGGATCCCAAAGGAGTGGTCTCCCCTTCCTCACATCCCCGTCCAGTTCATCACTTGGTGCTGTCAACCCCAACTTCAAAATGCACGCATGACCTGCCCAGTTCCTTAGTTCCACGCCACCCGGTACTGCTCTTCTCTGGAAGATGACAATCCCTTACCCCCTGAGCCTCCTGCTTCCACGTCTGCCCCCTGTGGCTCATTCTCTGCCCAGGAAGATCATTTAAAAACAAGTTTAAAGACCTAAATGTAAGACCAGACACTATAAAACTCTTAGAGGAAAACATAGGCAAAACATTTTATGACATAAATCACAGCAAGATCCTTTTTGACCTACCTCCTAGAGTAATGCAAATAAAAATAAACAAATGGGACCTAATTAAACTTAAAAGCTTTTGCACAGCAAAAGAAACCATAAACAAGAAGAAAAGACAGCACTCAGATGGGAGAAAATATTTGCAAGTGAAACAACGGACAAAGGATTAATCTCCAAAATATACAAACAGCTCATGGAACTCAATATCAAAAAAAACAAACAACCCAATTAAAAAATGGGTGGAAAACCTAAATAGACATTTCACCAAAGAAAACATACAGATGGCCAAGAGGCACATGAAAAGATGCTCAACATCACTAATTACTAGAGAAATGCAAATCAAAACTACAATGAGTCACACCAGTCAGAAAGGCCATTATCAAAAAATCTAGAAACAATAAATTCTGAAGAGGGTGTGGTGAAAAGGGAACCCTCCTGCACTGTTGGTGGGAATGTAAATTGATACAGCCACTATGGAGAACAGTATGGAGGTTCCTTAAAAAACTAAAAATAGAACTACCCTATGACCCAGGAATCCCACTGTTGGGCATATACCCTGAGAAAACCATAATTCAAAAGGAGACATGTACCACAGTGTTCATTGCAGCTCTATTTACAATAGCCAGGTCATGGAAGCAACCTAAGTGTCCATTGACAGATGAATGGATAAAGAAGATGTGGCACATATATACAATGGAATATTACTCAGCCATACAAAGAAACAAAATCGAGTTTTTTGTAGTGTTATTTGTAGTGACATGGATGGACCTAGAGTCTGTCACACAGAGTGAAGCAAGTCAGAAAGAGAAAAACAAATACCGTATGCTAACGCATATATATGGAATCTAAAATAAATGGTACTGATGAACCTAGTTGCAGGGCAGGAATAAAGATGCAGACGTAGAGAATGGACGTGAGGACACGGGGGTGGTGGTGGGAAGCTGGGAAGAAGTGAGAGTAGCATCGACATAGATACACTACCCAATGTGAAATAGATAGCTGGTGGGAAGCAGCTGCATAGCACAGGGAGATCAGCTCGGTGCTTTGTGACGACTTAGAGGGGTGGGGTAGGGAGGGTGGGAGGGAGGCTCAAGAGGGAGGGGATATGGGGACATATGTATGCCTATGGCTGATTCACTTTGTTGTACAATAGAAACTAACACAGCACTGTGAAGCAATTATACTCCAATAAAGATGTATTAAAAAAAGCAACTAGTTATGGCCGCACCTCCTTAAAGTTGCAGTGCCCTTACACTGCACTTAAAAACCATCCAGACACCCCCAGACTGCCCCCCCTGCCCCATGTGACCTGTTCCCGTTTCCCTCTGGGACTCTGTACTTCTCTGCCTGTGTCCTCATCAAAACTTTTCTGTTCCTTAAGTTAGACCAGAAAGCTTCTGCCTCAGGGTCTTTGCACATTCTGCTCCCGCCTCCTGCTATGCCTTTCCCCCTGATATTTGCATTGAGCTCAAAGTCACCTCTTCAAAAAGGCCTTCCCTGATCATTTACCCTAAAGTCCTCTCCTCTCCGTTACTCCCTGTCACATCACCCTGTTTATTTTCTTCCTAGTGCTTGTTTCCTCTAGAGAGATGGTCCTTTACCCTGAATGCCTGGCTCCCAGCACCAACATGTCAAGTGGTGCATCCCAGCACTTCTACGCATATCTGGTGAGTGAAGTGGAACACAATTCCAGTGCAGCAGGCGTGGTCCTCTGGGTTCCCTCACTCACAGGCTCACAAAACCCGTGGTGGCATCCCCACCACTGCTCGCAGGCTGCCTCGCTCAGGGGCCCATAAGGGCACACGGGTGCATTGGTCTTTCCCCCTGGGCCTTGGCCACCCCTGGGAGGTGAGCTGTCCCTGCTCACGTGTTTGGGCGGCAAGTCTGTGACTCTGGGGCACCACTCCCCTCCTGCGGACAGTGCCGTGTCTGTCACAGAGCTGGAACTGCCCCCTCTGATAACTGGGAAGCCGAAGCAACAGGCAACGTTTAATGAGACATCTCTGAGTACCTGTGTGCCAGGTGCAGAGCTGGGCACTGGAGTCAGGAGCTAAAGTTCACAGGCCCTGTCCTCGGGAAGCTTACAATTCAGGTGGGGAAGAAAGGGAACCAGACAAGTGCAATGCTATTGGTTCAGAGGTTGCAAACAGCTCACAGTGCAAGGATGCTGTGAGATGCCTTGCCTGGATGCCCTCGGCCTGCCTCGGGGTCACGGCAGATGCAGTGGACCACCCACCCCCTCAGGCACGCCGAGGGCCACTGCTTCTGTCAGCACTTGTGTTGCTTGAGCGCTTGCAAGCTGAGGGTGGCCTGCAACTGGGGAGCACAACAGTTGGTGGGTAAATACCCCGGCTTCCCCACCCTTGAGGGACCCTCCTGAGGCAGGTTCTACAGTGTTTCCCGGAGCAGCCCAGTGGGACAGAGCCCACTTATCCACAGGTAACCCGGCCATCGACATACCTCTTATTGGCTTCCTTTTTCCCCACCTCACTCCTCCAGCCACTCCCTGTGCTGCTTGGATTCCCCTCCCAAATGAACTACCTGCATCCAAGTTCTCATCTCAGAGCCTGGTTTGGGAGGAACTAAGACAGTGAGAAGCAGCTGGGTGTCAAACAATAGGGAGCAGTGGGGAGTGTGGCAAACTGCAGTGTCCACGCCCCTGAAAGGGAGCAACTGACACTCAGCCATATTGCTAACTCCTTCAGGTATTCAAGGGTTACTGAAATCCAGGTTGTCATGTGAAGGCTCCCAACTTTTTAATGTTATAACAAATGCCAGAAGTTTGAAAAATACAGTAAAGAGCAAAGCACTTCAGTGACTGTAATCTGCCTTCCAGCCAGCAGTTTGCTGGCCCTGGAGAGCTAAAGATGTGTCCAGGCAGCCCAGGCACTCAGCCCAGAGGGTGCAGGAAGGGGAGAAAGTTTTCTGAACGTGGGATCCCTGAGTGGGGTCTTAAGGAGACAGCAAGGGGACGAAGGTGAGAAAGAAAAGGAAGAGGAGGTCAGGCAAAGGGAGAGGTGATGGGCTGGGCCACACGTGAATAAAAACGGAGCCTTGGAGCTTTGGGGGTGTGTGTGTCTGGAGAGCAGGGTACATGTGGGGATGGGGAGAGAGACCCTAGATTGTCCATAAAGGCGAGAGTCCACTATATGCCAGACCCAGTATTAAACACTTGTGTGCAGTTTTCATTGCATCTTCAAAAGTTGGAATTACTGTTTGCTTATTTAGGGAGAAAACAAGGCACAGAGAGGTTAAGTTATTTGCCTAAAGTCACACAGCCAGTGTGTAGAGAAGTCTGGACTCAATTGGAGCCTTGCTATTAGGTGGGTGGGGCCAGGTCTGTCAACACCTCATGTGTGATTCTTGCATCTTTAAATTTTATCCCAACCACAATAAAATGATCCCAAAGTGCCTGTGAGCTTTGGCATCAAGGATGCAGCCTTAGTGAGGACCCTGCAGTGGGGACAGAGCAGACTGGGGTGCGCTGGGGAGTGAACAGGAGGTAGGGGCTGGGGGACAATGAGTGCAGAAATGATGCCTCACCCAGGGCCCCTGGGCGACCTCCGAAGCTGGAGGCCTCTCAGCTTTCAGGTCGGTGCCATGTGTGATGGGCTCACAGGCCCTGGGCAGCAAAGGCAGCGGTGATGACCTTTCACCTTTCAAGGGCTGCTCCAGGGGAGGGTGTGGTGAGGAAGAGTCAGGCTGGGGGAAGTGGCAACCGGATGAGCTGGAGCCAGAGGGAGAAGCAGGGAGACGGCCTCCCTTCCCCCTCTGTGCAGAGACTTCTTAGAACTCAGGACCACCCCGAGGGGTGTCTGGGAGGGTTTGCATGCCCTTGCCAGAGGGCTTAACCATCGCTCCATCAGATTTCAGGCTGGAGTTTTAAACGCTCCTGGGAGGGTGGGTGGGCAGGGGCCAATCTCTGCCAGCTTTTCACTTCATGTGATGGAATCTAGAACAGCACAGGCCCGCTGATAATCAATACCCACTTGCTGGGGTCAGAGGAGCCACTGGTCCGTCCATCGTGGGCTGTGTTACCAAGATCGCTGGGACACCCCTCGCCTGGCCTGGGAAGGCCCCCACACACTGCACCGCTCACAGGTGGTCCAGCATCTGCTGTCAGTGGCTTGAGCAGGAAGCCAAGGTGTTAGAAAATTCAATGTCTCCACTCACTGGATCGTGTCTGCAGCCAGGGGAGCAAGCAGCAGAGCAGACAGCAAGAAGGACCCTCCGGTCCAGCTGGCCTGGAGGAAAAGTACGTTTATCTAAGTGCCATCCTTTGGAGAGACTCTTCAGGATGAGCTTTGACTCCAGTAACTGATACCTGAGACCAATCACTTAAGAGACACCTTAATATAGATTCATCCATTCATCCATTCATCCATCCAACAAACAAATATTTACTGAGAACTACTGCAGATTTTTTAATGGCCACAAATTATTTTAGATTCCTCTCATCAAGAATTGGGGTGTAGATTCCCTACTAACTACTTTTCCAGCAGAATAGAGTGGAAGCTCTTCTTTGCAACTTCCGAGGCTGTGCAGCTCTGGTCTAGTTCACTGAAAGGCTAATCCTCCATATAAGCAATCTGATGACCCCGAGGTGGCCAGGCTGAGCCCCGCCTCCAGCCACTTCAGCCTAGGCACCAGACCTGGGAGTGAGGAAGACCTGTTGGATGTGGACCCGCCAGCCCCAGCCAGTGCTTTGAGTCACCCCCAACCACTCAGTCTTCCCAGCTGAGGCCCCAGACAGTGTGAAACAGAAACAAGCCACCCTGCTGGGCCCTGCCCAAACCTGTGGGCATAATCAAATGGTGGTTGTTCTACGTCTCTATGTTAGGGGAGGCCATTACGCACAATAGCTGAGATTATGCTACTGTGTATTAGAACCTGCTATGTATTCGGTGCTATTCCAGGCGCTGCAGATAAGCAATAAGCAAGATAGGCCAAGTCTTATCCCATGTGGGGCTAACACTCCATCTGGGGAAGACGGATAGTGCAAACAAACGCTCAGGCAGTGACTCAATGATTCAGAAAAATAAAACCAGAGAATGTGATAGGGACTGTCAGGCTATCTGAGGTGGTGGTGGGGTCAGGGAAGATCTATCTGAGGAGGTGATATTTGGGCTGAAACCTGAATGATAACAGGAGGATCAGGGGAACAACAAGCACAAAGGGGTTGAGGATGTTGGAGGAGCAGACCAGCCCGTGAGGGTGGAAAGTGGTGAGGAAGGGCAGGATTGGAGGAGACAAGGCCAAGGTGGCAGGCCAGTCATGGCCATGTGGGTCATGGCGAGGAGGCTGGGTTGTATCCTAAGAGCGATGGCAAGTGACATGGTCTGGACATTAAAAAGATGGCTCTGGCTGCTATGCAGGGAGTGAATTGCAAGGAAAAAGGGAGGAAGCAGGGACTCCAGGGAGGAGCCTTGTGTATAATCCAGGTCTGAGCTGGTGTGGGGAACAAGGAGGTCATGGTGGAGATGACCAGAAGCAGATGGAGTGAGACTTTGTTTCTGAGTTGGGCTAACAGCTCTCATGAATGGATTCATTGTAGAAAGAAAGGGAGAGGGAAGACTCAAGGATGACTCCTAGGTTTCCCTATGTCAAATAATTTTGGATTGCATTCTAGGCATTGTCAATGCTATTTTATAGAGCCTCTGGATTCTGTTATATTCCTCTGAAGAGTATTGATGCTTGTTTGTCTGTTTGTTTACTTGTTTTATGAAGCAATAAACTTGGCTAGACTCAAACTGCAGATTCTGCCTTTTGGGCAGCAGTTCAAACCTCAATTCAGTTCTCTTAGCCTCAGCTGGGCCATTGGACATCTTCCCCACATGTGCATGGTGCACAGTCAGCTGGAGATTTGGACAGAGTCAATACACAGGATAGGGGGATTTCCTCCTCTAGGCCTCACCTTTCTGAGGTTCTCCTCTCACTTTCCAATAGCTGTGGTTGCCCAGACTCTTATCTTCCAGTTCTACAAGCCAAGAAGACTGCAGGTTTTCTATTGGAGTTTTAGCTGCTCTGCATAGTTTAGTCTGGGAACTGCCCTTGGGCTAAATAAAAGCCAGAAAAATACAGAATGGGAAACTCTTCCTGTGCCACTCCTCAACGGCCAAGTGCAGAGCCCTTCCAGTTTCTGTCTGCTTTTGTTCACTCTCCAGTGCATTCAGGAAGTTTTTTAGTTTGTAAGTTAAACTTTTAATTTTGAGATAATTCATTGGTAAGAAATAATACAGACCCTTTTACTCTCAATGTTTCCCCCAATGGTAACATCTTGCAAAGCTGTAGTACAATATCACAATCAGGATGTCGACATTGATATAATCTAGATACAGAACATTTCACCACCTCAAGGATCCCCCTTGCTGTCCTTGGATAGCCACACCCACTGCCCTCCCATCTTCACCCCTTCCTTAACTCCATCACCACTGTTGTCCATTTCTAAACTTTTGTCATTTCAAAAATATTAATATACATGGAATCGTACAGTGTGTAACTTTTAGGGGATTGTTTTTTGTTTTGTTTTGTTTCGGTTTTGCTTAACATAATATCCTCGAGATTCGTCCAAGTTGCACGTATCAATAGTTCATTCTTTAACTCCATGGCATTCCTTACTCCAGGGTTTTTTAACCAGTCACCTGTTGAAGAACAGCTGGGCTGATTCCAGCTTTTGTCTATCACAAACAAAGCTGTTATGAACATTTGTATACAGATTTTTGTGTGGACATAGCCTTCATTTTCTGGAATAAATGCCTAGGCATACAGTTCCTGATTTGTATGGTAGTTGCATGTTTAGTTTTTTAAAGAAACTGCCTAACTCTTTTCCAGCACGGCTGTACCGCTTCACATCCCATTGGCCATGCATGAGTGATCCAGGTTCTCTGCCTCCCCACCAGTATTTGGTGTTGTCACTATTTTTCATTTTAGCCATTCTGATAGGTGTATAATGATACCTCGTTGTGGTCTTAATTTGAATTTCCCCACTGGCTAAAAATACTGAGTATCTTTTCATGTGTTTATATTTGCCATCTCCAAAAATATTTGGGTTTGGTGGATTGGGTTTCATTGGAATCCTTCGTGTGCACATGGCAGAAACCCACTTAGAGCTTTCAGGGCCCAGAGCAGGAGTTTGGTGGAAGGAGCTGTTTCTGAGATACCTCCAGTTAGTGGGGGAAGGGCAGGAGCCAGCCTGGGTCTCAGGCGGCTGGAATCCTTAATCCAACCTTGTCGCTACCCTCTCTCTGCCTCTCTCTCTGCCTGGCTGCTTTATTCTCTTCAACCACAGACTGCAACTTCCCAAGGCAGAGCACACAGTCACCACCAGCCCTGAGGCCTCACATCCACAGCACCCAGAAACAGGGGGCCTAGTCTTCGGTTGCAGGTTTTAAAGTTCTGGGGGAGGGCAATGATCCACATCGTGGTGGCCAGGGCCACAGGGATTGGCAGTCAGAGGGGACAGTTCCTCATGGTGGGCAGCCTTGCAGACCCAACCACAGGTGTCCCCGCCAAGTTTACCGCTAGCTTCAGAGGTCCGGACGAGACAGCTGGAAGGCACAAAAAGACACGCCTTCTTTGTTCTTCTCACACTCAGTCTGGAAGTTCTGCTCCACTCCAGCCCAAACCCCATCCAAGCATGACAGACCATTCAGGCCAGCCTTCCTGGGGTTTCTCTAACTCCTGATGACTTCCTCTGTGAGTCAGAGCAAAGCTAGCTGCTATAACAAATAAGCCCCTGCATCACAGTGGGCCACACAGTACAAGTTTTCTTCTGGCTCACTTAAGAAGCCCGTGTGTGTGTTTGAAGTTGAGGCGGCCTTCCACATGTGGGGATCTAAGTTCTCCTTTCATCCCCAGTCTCAGAGTCCTCTGCGTTCAGCCAGGAAGATGGGGAGAGGTGGGATGGGGAAGACACACCCATCACTTCTATTCGCATTCCCATTGGTGGGAACTGGTCATGTGACCCTTCTGGGATGCAAGGGCTGATAGGAAATGTAGTTACTGGCTGGACAGCTCCTTCCCAGCCACCAGTTTACACTAGGGAAGGAGGAGCACGCATTTTTTGTGGTCTGCTGGCCATCTTGCCATCCCTCCTCCTGCCCGTGCGCCGGCCGCCCACAGATGAGTCCCTCATTGTCCTCTGTTTCCTGCCTGCCAATCCCAATGTCCATAACACCTGGAACCCTTGTCTCTGCTGCTCCCAGGGACCCAGCAGGCTTCATGAAAGATGGTGAGCCTCCCCCAGTAGTTATAGATGCCAGCTCGCCCAGCTCCAGTCTGCAGACCAGCTGCCTGCTTCTACGAATTAGGTTTTATGGGCACCAGGGCCATGAGCAGAGCGAGGAAACGCAGGGTCAGGAAAGGGCAGGACTGGATCCTGCCTTCAGTTAAACTTTTGACACTTTGTTCGCCTTGGATTTTTTTTTTAATCATGTTAAGGTGTTATTTATCCTGATTCCTGAGTCTCTTGGTGGCCCCTTAAACGTGGCGCCCCAGGCAAGCGCCTCCTTGCTTCACTGTAGCCCCAGCCCTTGCCTCGCCTTCCAGTCAAGGTCCCTCCCTCCAAGAACCTGGCCCGGAGGAGGCGCCCCACCCTGAGTGAGCCTGGGGCAGAGAGGAGAGGAGGGGAGGGGTCTTATCATTGTGTCCCAGAGAAGAACTCCAGTCTCTTTCCTCTGCCCCCACCAGGCCCACAGGACGGGGAGGCCGGCTATCCGAGGAACGGGGCCAAGGGCAGGTGGCGGGAGGGTCCCCGTTCGTCCCCAGGAGGCCGCCCGCCTCCGGCCAAGGCTCCTGCCGCCTCTGAAGTTGGCCCAGGGACCTGGCTTATCTCACTCCCCTGGAATCATTCTGAGTTGAGTCCTATGAACCTTCCAAACTGAAGCCACATTTCACAACAGTTTGGTAGAAAAACACAATCGTCACCTGTTTGAAGCTACAGAATTTTCCCCAGAGCTGTTGGGTTTCACTTCACAGTCCCCAGGTTTCATTGCTTTTTGCTTTGCAGCTGGTGGTCTCTCTGTCTCTGCCTCTGTCTCTCTCTCTCTCTGGGCAGGTATTGCGCGTGGGGCTCAGTTAGGAGGGGCTCTGTCAGTTTCTCTGGAGGTCAAGGTGTCGGGGCAGGCAGCGGCTTCCTTTAAAATGAAAATCAGAATATTTCCCAGCCAAGCAGGGCACCTTGCATCCTCGTGAGAAGGACCAAATGCCTCAGAAAACCGTAGGCTGCTCCTGGCCCCAAGAAAACAAGCCCTGTTCTATGAATTAACGGAGGCTGACCTACCCCCTCACCCCCTCACCCCACATCCCACAGTTCCCTCCCAGATGCACACTGAAGGGAAAAGCAAAAGAAGGTTCACAGCAGCATGGATCACAATCCCCCAAACTGGAAACCACCCAAATGTCCATCAACGGTGAAATGGATAAACTGAATCAATGATAACCAATAATAATCATAACGAATAAATAAATGGATAAATGAATGCCATCCAGTGGAATAGCCTACAGCGACAAGGTAAACAATCTATAACTATATACACAGAACATCACATTGAACAAAAGAAGCTGGACACGGCGCACATGCTGGATGATTCCATGCATGTGAGGCTCTGCTGTCCACCCCAGCAGCTGCCTTGCAGGGTACAGGCTGGAGGGAGCGTGGGGCTCTGGGGCTGGTGTTATAGTGGTTCTTGATCTGGGCCTTTTCCATCTGTGAAAACATGGCAAGCTGTACACTTATGCCCGTGCACATTTTATTTATTTTTTCGGTCGCGCCGCACGGCTTGTGGAATCTCAGTTCCCCGACCAGGGATTGAACCCAGGTCCTCGGCAGTGAAAGCCGAGAATCCTAACCACTAGACCACCAGGGAATTCCCACACATGCACGTTTCTATGTATCTGTTACATTTAAATGAGTCAAGAGCATAAAGCAGCTGTCCCCCCTCCTGACTGTCCTCTTGGACTTGACGAGCCACGAGGAGGCGTGGGGAGTGGAGAGGGTGCACCTAGGCCCCTGAACGCTCCCCTTTGAGGGGAGAGCCCTCCAAGCTGCCCCACCTCCCCGACCTGTCCCACCCCAGAGTAGCTAAGCGAGGCCGGCCACATGGACTGGGACGCCCTTCTTGCTCCTGGGACTCCAGTCCAGCCGGAGCCCAGTGTAGGCCAGTAGATGCTGGGGGGCGGGGGCAAGCCAGCCTCTCCAGGGAGGAGGGCTTGAGCCCTTTGAAGCAGAACTGAGACCGGGCCGCTGTCACCTGCCTACAGGGCCGTTGGGCTCCAAGGCCAATGGCACTCTTCAGCCGGGTCAGCTCAGCCCCCTGTGGCCACCCGTGTTCCTCACAGCCTCTCCAGAGGCCAGAGGGTCAGGGGCAGCTTTCCTCGATACAGTCAGCACGTGTGTCTTGAGAACCTCTCGTTGGCCAGACACTGTGCTAGATGCTGACAATCCACCCCTGTCTGCACAGCACCAGCACATGAAGAGCAAACAAGAAAGTAAACAAGACGATCAATTCAACAGGACAGTGGACAGCAGACTGTCTCCTAATATCCGTGAGCCCCAGACAAGAGCTCACATGGAGGTCACTGGCCTAGAGCCCACCCTGCTTCTCTCCCTACACTGTGCTCTTCCTGCTGCTGAAGGGCCCTCACAGGTGTGAGCAACCCCAGTGCACACCCCCCTTCCGCCCTACCTCTGCACAGGTGCACACACCTGTGAGAGACGAGGGAAGTGGGGCGAACAGCATCGCAGGAAGAGGGAAACAGCATCAAAGGAGGAGGGAACAGCATCACAGGAGGAGGGAACAGCCACGCCAAAGCCCTGAGGCAGGATGGAGTTAACAAAAAGAGGGCCAGCATGGCTGGAGCAGAGGGACTGGGCAGGGCAGACCACACATTTCTTAGAGAGACGAGTGTTTTACTCTCAGGGCTGTGGGGACCCAGCGGAGGCGTTTTTCTTTCTTTTGTGTCGTATCTGTGTAACTGACACACAGTAAATTGCACCAATTTTAAGTGTAGGGGTCGATAAATTTTACATACGCATACACCCGGAAACTACCACCAGTGCAGGACAGAGAACATTCTAGAGCCCTAGAAGTCTCCCTCATGCCCCTCCCCTTTATATCACCAAAGATTTGCTCTGCCTGGTTTTGACCCTCATGTGAACGGAACCGTATGGCCACGTGCTCATTGATGTCTGGTTTCTCCCACTCAACGTTCCATCTGGGAGATTCACCCGTTTCGCCACATGTAGGAGCAGGTCATACTTTTTCACTGCTGTGTAGTATTTACGCTTTTGTGTAAATTTACCATAAAATGTTTATCTATTCTCCTATGGTTGGACACTCGGGCTATTATGAAGGAAGCGGCTGTGAATGTTCTTGGCTAAGTCTTCAGGGGTCGTGGGTGCCCCTCTCTGTTGGGTGGAGATTCAGGCGTGGAACTGCTGGGTCTAAATTCTGCCAACGGGTTTTCCAAAGTGATCTGAGAGTTTGATGAGGGCCTGGCACGACCTGATCCCTGTGGATGAAAGGCCATGTCTGCCGCTTTGTGGAAGAGAGCTGTGAGGGTCTGAGTGGAGGCGAGACCAGTTGAGTAGGTGATGGAGTGGTCCAGGTGAGCAGGGACAGAGCCGCAGGTAAGGCTGGTAGCAGCGGGAATGAAGCAACGTCATCCCACTTCAATGAGAAGGAAGCAGTGAGCCGACTCGCCTAAGCCCCGCGATGGAGCACAGAACCATCCCTGCCGCCTGGGGCTCACTTAGCCCAGCAGTCTACCTCCGGGGCCTCTCCTGGGCTCAGGGCCCCATCCCCTCTCCAAAGCCCGTTGAACTGTGGCTCTGCAGCCCCGAGGGCTAACAAAGCTGGCACAGGAAGCCTCAGAGAGAAAACAGGCCTGCTGGGGACAAGCAAACAACTGCCCTCCCTCCCAGCCGGGAAGTCACTTGAAATCTAGTTGTTTTGCACATTTGTTTATGGCCCCTGCTCAGCTCCCCAAACACCCCATCTCCTGGGCTGCTCCCTAGGTTTTCTCTGGGGTTGGGACCCCAGTAGCAAACACCCAGCAGTTTCTCAAGCCTTGTTCATGCTCCACCCCAAGCTGCCCGCTGCAGTGGGGGACAGGGGGCACAGGCATCCCCAGCTCACCCACCTGGCACCTTTGGGCAGAGTTGGTGGTCACCACATCCATGCCTCCCAGCATGGAGTGTGGGGCATGACAAGCCTCCTCCACCCCTAAAAAACATATCTGGAAACCCAACCACATATGTGTTTCCTGTAGGGACCAGTCAAAATTGGCCAACCACCTAGTCAGCAGTCTAACTGGAAATGAGCCACCTTTATTACTTCACTAGGTGGGGGTGAGGGCTGCCTACGTGTGGTTGGGTCCTCTGGGAGTGTCAACACAGCATATCACCAGGACTATTTGAGGTAGGAACAGAAATCCAATTCCAACTGGGTTGAACAGCAACACAACAAATTCACTGGATTATGCACTTGAGAGTTCTTGGGGTTTGGCTTCAGGAATAGCAGGCTCCAGGTGCTCAAAAATACCTTAGGCTCAGAATCCTCAACACAGCACTCCAGATGAAACGAATCATCATCCTTTTCCAATACACCACCTCCCCCCAGAACCTGCCCGCTTCCCCAGTACTGCTCAGCAGAAGTGTGTCGACATGGACTAGGTATCTCCCATGGGCTACCCCTGCACTGGGCACATTTGAACGATCAGGTTTTAATGAAGGCCATCTGCTGCTGTTCCCCCTTCCCTCTGCCTAAGCTCTGAGAAGTGCTGAGAGCAATCTGTTTCCAGAGTGCATCCACAGACATTTAAGATGGAAGGTCCATGTTCTTGAGGCCATCCCAAGACAGAGACCCTACAGCAGTGGCCCAAATTTGCCACCCCAAAATGTGTCTCCCTGTCATATTATTATTATTATTATTATATATATATTTTTTGCGGTACGCGGGCCTCTCACTGTTGTGGCCTCTCCCGTTGCGGGAACGCGCAGGCCCAGCGGCCATGGCTCACGGGCCCAGCCGCTCCGCGGCATGTGGGATCTTCCTGGACCGGGGCACGAACCCGTGTCCCCTGCATCGGCAGGCGGACTCTCAACCACTGCGCCACCAGGGAAGCCCCGTCATTAAACTTTTGCTTGATTTTTCTCCTGTTAATTTGTCTCACGTTAATTTGATTCGTAGTCCAGCCAGAACAAGGGTAGAGGAAAAGTCCCAGTCGGTAGCATTTGCCAACTTCCATGTTGTAAATCCTCCCACTGTAGCCGATTTCAAGCTTCCAGCCTGATGTTGCTGAAAACAGAGTTGGGAAAAGATGCACACGATCCGCCCTCCAGGGCTGATGACAGCGGCTCCAGCACCCCAGTCTTGGAGTACATCATGCTTCCCATGCGATTCTAGAAACACATCAGATTTTTCTTTGAGGCTAAGATTCACCAACAGTCACTCAAGAACACGTGCTTACAACCCAGGACAGAAACCTAAGTTCTCTTCTGCAACTTAGAGCTACTTCCCAAATGGCAGTTAATGTTACTTTAGGTTCTAGAATGAAACACGCAGGGAGAGGCCTTAGCTGACCGTCTGTCTGCAGAGCCTCCTCTGGGCACTGGGTCCTTCAGTCACTGGGTTCTGCTCTCGTCTGGGATGGTCACATTTAATTCCCTAGTTCACTGACAAAAGTAATACCTTTGTAAATTTTCCCACAAAATGTCACTATGGAAAATGCTAAACATGCACAAAAATCGTACATGAGCATCGTGACCCAACTTGAATTGTGATGAATTTGTGACCGATCTTGTTGCATCTCCCCCGACTCATTCTCCGCCTCCTGCGTTACTTTGAAACAAATCCCAAACAACCTATCATTCTACCTAGAAAGAGTTCAGTCAAAAGCAATACCGTTTTAACCTGGAAAACTCATTTAAAAGGGGGTGTAAGTAATTGAGAGGTCTAAATTGTCAGCCTTCACTTAGTGGAATTTTTAACTAGGCCAAAGGAGAAGAATGAAGCAGGGATGGTGGCGCCCAGAGCATCATTTCCCCAGCAGGGAGGTGGGGGAGGGGAGGCCTCGGAGGGGGCTGCTATTGGTGGCCTGTGAACCTCCACCTGTACACAGCCAGTCCCCCTCATGCCCGCACCGCTCTCAAGGCCATTCTTGTTACTACCCTCCGTCAGATTCTCGCGCAAAAGGGTATTTGAGTTCAATTCAAAGAATGCTCCAATTTTGTTCCATTCCCCTAAGTTTCAAGTATATAGATCTGGATGAGATGGATTCATTAGGATTTTTTACCTGTGGGTGGAGCCAGGGGGAAGCACCGGCTGCTGCTCTGAGCTCTCTGGCTCTGCAGACCCCTCGTGCTGTCGGGAGGCCTCCCCTCCTGGACACCTGGGAGGCAGCCCCTTGGAGGGAAGGCAGCCGGGTCTCGCCCTCCCCACAGCGATCTGGAGTCCGCACGCTGCGTCTCAGGGCTTCAGCTTGTTCTGATTGGCTCTTGTTGCATTTAGAAAATGTGGGGGTCATTTGCAGACACTAAGCAATTAGGAGGTTTTGTGTAAAAATCCCTTGGGGACCACCCAGCAGCTTCTCTACCCAGCCTCCAGCAGTGAAGGTGGGGCCTCACTTCCTCCCAAGGAGTCTTCAACCAGTGACAGGATGTTGGAATACAGCCCCAGCATCCTTGCCCCGGGGTGGGCAACTCTGAAGTATGGTCCAGGCAGGTTCCCTGGGCCCCAGCACTGCCTATTTACACTCTGCCCACCTCCTTCCCATCCCTACTCCTTCCCACTCCCCTATTTGTGCTTCCAGGAATCTCCTCCAAATCCTCAAATCCTCTGCTGGCAGGCAGTACCGTCTGCATCTAGGAGATTTCATCCCAACCCTCAGCCCAGTCTTCCCAGTGATGGCTTCTGGGCCCGGCTGGGCAGATTCCTGCGGAGCCGGCTGTGACCCATCCTTGCGCAAGAGCCGCCACACAGACCTCCAAAAGGCCTCTGCATGTGGGAAAATATTGGGCCAACAGCCTGTCATTTCAGAGAAGCTCGAGTGCAGCCTTCCCCAGCTCTGCAAGTCCAGCCTCTCTGTGCACTCGCTTTAAAGGCCCTGCAAGCGGCTGTTTGCTCTCCAGCCTGGGCAGCACTGAAGGGCTCACTCTAAATATATCTGACAAACTCGCAACCCTCCGCGGCCCAGATGTGTGTTTGTCAGTCACCCCTGAGCCTGTGGTCAAGTGGCGCCTAGAATGCCGCCAGGCAGAGGCTGCGGTTCAAAGCTCTGCACCCTGCTCTGTGCCCACCCTCCCTGGAGGAATTTCTCGGGGAAGAAAAATGGCAGGATGTTGAGATTCATTGTGAGGCTGGCTCCAAGGGCTTTGTAGAGTTTAACAAGAGGCCTGGCACTTAAAATAGGCACCAATAGGGCTTCCCTGGTGGTGCAGTGGTTGAGAGTCCGCCTGCCGATGCAGGGGACACGGGTTCGTGCCCCGATCCGGGAAGATCCCACATGCCGCGGAGCGGCTGGGCCCGTGAGCCATGGCCGCTGAGCCTGCGCGTCCGGAGCCTGTGCTCCGCAACGGGAGAGGCCACAATGGTGAGAGGCCCACGTACCGCAAAAAAAAAAAACATGCACCAATAGATATTTGTTAAATAAATTCTGAAGCCATATGGGTGGCTTTCTCTCTCTCTCTCCCTCAGCACGAAGTCCACACATGATGTCATTGCTTGTAACAGGTAACAACTAAAACCGACCTTTGCATCCAGGGAGTGGGAGGATTAATTCCTATGCTCTCTCCACCTAATGGAATATTCGACGCCTTGTCATGGGGAGAATGTCAAGCTCTGAGCTGGAAGTACCTCCACGATGCCGAATTGTTAAGTGGAAGCGGAGCAGGCTGAAGACTGCTTGTGAGAAAAGGGAAAAAATGCTCTTCCCTGTGTGAAACACCTCTGGAAAGATAAACACTGAAATCAGCGGGTGCTGGTGGGGAGAGGTGGAACACAGCGGGTTGAGGTGAGAAAGAAACTTCACTTTGTATATTTTATAATGTATATATTATAAAAAATACACACATATATATTAATGCAACAGCATTAAAAACAAAAAGAAGGCTGTTTTCTAGTCTGAATACACTAAGCACGGTGTGTGTCCCAAGATGGGTTTCAGGATCCCGGATCTGCCCGCCCAGCACTGACTCAGAGCAAACAGCCCCCAGTCTGTCTTGATAAGGCCAGGGTGGCCCATGTGTGGCCCCTTCGGAATCAGACCTGCCACCTTCGCCTCCTCCAGGCAGAGACAACAACCAGAAGAAAGGGTTCTAACAAGGACAAGGCAGACGCTGCTTCATTCATTCTGGACCCATTTGCTGAGCACCTGCCGGGTGCCAGGCAGTGTCCCAGGCTCTGGAGACACAGCAGAACAAGACATAAAAACCCCTGCGCACCCGGGGCTGGCACTCTAGCCAGGAAGGAAGGGGGACAGATGACGGAGAAGTTAAATAGTGACAGAGGCAGTGTGGTAACTAGTGGCGAGGGCTAAGCGGGGGGAACATCAGGAAAGTGGACCAGAAGTGGGGGGTTGCTATTTTAGGGGGGCGGGGAGTCCCCACTGAGAGGCCAAGGCCTGAGAAGGTGGGGGCTCGACTGTGAGACAGGGGCTGGGGGAAGCCAGCGGGACCAGCGGGTGCAAAGACCCCACAGAGCTCCACAGGGGACCAAGCCCCTCCCCCATTTGGGTAAGGGTCTGTGTGCCCTGGAGCTCCTGGAACGCCGGGAGACCTGGGTCCATCCCCACTGCTTTGTACGGGAGCGAGGGCGAGGGCGAGGGCGGGAGCGAGGGCGAGGGCGAGGGCGAGGGCGAGGGAGAGGGCGAGGGAGAGGGAGAGGGAGAGGGAGAGGGAGAGGGAGAGGGAGAGGGAGAGGTGGGGCCCGATTTGGAGAAAACAGGCCCCAGGGCCCAAAACAAAAATAAATATTCCAAGGATACTTCGTCCTAAATCTTCCTCTACACAGACTTTCCCAGCATGGGTTCTTCAGACCACTTGTCCTGCAAAACGATCACCTGAGAGTAAGAGGGCCTAGGGGTCCCTTGGAGATTCACAGGGTAAGAAAACCTGTCTTGCTTTGTCCAACTGGGGGAGCATCTGGGCTCACCAGGCACGCAAGCACCCTGGTATCGGGGCGACCACCCATCTGTGGGAGCACATGCAGCATAAGGGAGTCCCACCTCCTGCTGCCCCAAAACCTTCCCTTTCGGAATGGGGATGAAGGGTGGAGGGAGGCGGAAGAGGACTTCCTGAAAGTGCAGCCTGGAGGCCCTGCTGGGGGGGCGGCGCCCATGTTGCTGCATGTGAGCACCCGTGCATGCGTGGGGACAGTCAGGCAGCACTGTTCACGGTGGCCCCAGACTGGAACCAGCCCAGCCCCCCATCAGCAGGATACATGGAAGATGCGCGTGTGTTCACAGGATGGAACACGACACAGCAAGAAAAAGAATCAACTACACGACACACAGCAACAGGGACGAACGTCAGACATCTCACTGAGCAAAGGAAGCACGTCCTGTACGATTCCATTTACGTGAAGGTCAAGGATGGCGACAGACAGGTCAGAGTGTGGCTAATGCGGGGGTGACTGACTTGAAGGGGGCGTGAGGGATGCTGCTGGGAGCCAGGGCTGCCCCGCCTCTCGATCTGGGCCGTACAGCCGGGCACACCTGGAATGTCTGCCCACTTACAATTCCTGCATTTCACCCTTTATGAGTTATATGCCGATAAAGAAGTAAACAAAATGAAAAGTAAAAACATAAAAATAAGGGCTGGAAAAGGAGGAAGAGGTAGCCTAGAGCTATCCACTTTTCTAGTCCTATTAGGGATTCCCTGGGGTGCAAAACTCCAGACACAGCCAAGAAAGAACCTCTACATGCGCCACTTGCTAGAGCAGAAGGACCCAGCTCCTGTCTGAAAGCCAGGTGCCAGAGTGGGGCCTGGAAGATAGTAGCTGCTCAATAAATATACAGCAGATACAGGAATAGATTCCAGGCCCGTTCTAGGAGCTGGCCTCACCGTGAGCACGTGGACGCTGCTCTTTGGGAGAAGATCACAAGATGATTTTAGACACTAAGTGCATTGAAGAAAATGAGAGGGGCTGTGTGTCGGCGGGGACGGGCTGTGGTGTGGGGGTCAGGAAGCCCCTCTGCACTGAGACCTGAAGGATGAAAACATGCCAACTTTGGGCAGGTGAGGAGCTGTGTCCCTGACAGAGGGGATGGCCAACACACACACACACACACACAGAACAAGCCTCGCTTATTCCAGGGTAAGGCAAATAAAACAAATAATGAGTGATAGCATGGAATAAACGGTAGAGCGTATGGTTAGGAGTCCAGCTTTGCCACTAACTTCCCGTGTGACCCTGATGGTCATTCCTCTCTGGGCCTCCGTCCTTCTTGCTGTGAAACGAGGGACTTGGCTAGAATGGGGAGTGGTGTTTGCTAGCGCCGCTCCCACCCGTCTGTGACAACAGACCATGCACATCTCCCCACCGCCCCCCTCCCCGGCTCCATGGGCAGTGACGTCACATGGGTGGGATGAAATGGGCCATCGAGGGACCATGTACACCATGGATGTCGGCAAACTACTGCAAATCAGGCCTTTTTTTTTGAGAGCTGGTTGTTAAATATTTACCAGCACACACTGGACTAGATGGGTGCTTCTTACACTTTTGCTAAAGTCTCCTGGTGCAGAGGAGAGCTTGGCATACCCCAGAGGCCTGGGAGCTCAGTATCTTAGAGCTTTCCTTAAAATCTCCTCTTGTCGTTTTTAAGTTCACAATTTTACATTCTATGCCTTAATGTAGCTCTGCTTCTTGTTTCCTCACACGCTCGAAAGTATAAAATGTTATTTTCCTAACCCTGGGGAGACACTTTTCTCTATTCCTTACAAACCCCAGGCCTCGGACTTGAACTTGGGCCCTGGGGGGCTGGGGGGCTAGCGAGCCAGGCCTGTCAGCCCACTGGCGAGTGTATGCGCGGCCTGTGACTCAGGACACAGGCTGGCAGGGTCCGCCCTGGACGGTGGCCCCGGTTGGCCGGCAGACGCCTGCACCTCTCGTGAAGGAGCAGCTGCCCTGCTCCTTGCTGGTGGCCCCACAGACGCTGCCAGCACCACGGGCATTTCCCCGTGGACGGAAAGGAACGAGGACTCCCTTTTCCTCCCCTGGCCTTCTGCAAGTGTGTGGGCTCAGCTTCTCAGGCTGCGGCTGGGCCAGGAGATCTGGTTTCTGAGTCCCAGACCCGAGGCTGCCGCCGGCTTCCTGGCTGACCTTGGACAGATGGCTGTGTTTTGTCTGTGACTCTTTTTCCACCGTCAGCTGCCCTTACCTCACTGCTGGGAACACTGGGGGCGTATCTAGGGCAGCCTCGAGAAGCAGACAATAGTTCCACGCACAGAGCTGGGCGCGTGAGCTGAGGGTCCGTATCACTGACAGAGGGGCCCAGACCCCCCTCCAGGGATGCAGCCCCTGGGGTGCTAGAACGTTCATCACGGAAAATTCCAGAAAAACTGTTCCAAAGCAATGCCATCCCCCAAAGGGTACCAGAGACCTCCATGGAGGGGGGCAGAGTGCAGTAGGAAGTGGGGGGGACACAGTGAAGGCACCCTGTCCTCCCTCCTTCTCTAAGCTTCTCAGAGCCACCGCCTCCCGCCTGCGTTCTCCTCCCCCTACCCCGGACCTCGGGAACCCCTGCCCCCCACTCCGCCTAACTGGTGCCCAGGAGGTCACCTCGTCATTGCAGATCCAAGGGCCACTCCCCAGAACGCAGCTCACCACCCTCATCCTGCCGCTTGGACAACCTTTGACCTGTTTCACTTAAACGCTCTACCCCACTGGGGTCTAAGTTGGGGTTCAGCCAAGGCAGAGCCCAGGACCAGAACTGGGGGCAGGTAGTTCACGTGGGAGGAGGCCCAGGAGGCAGAAGGGAGATGGTGGGGACAAGGAAAGAGCACGTGTTCTCGGGCACCTGGAGCTCCACTCCCCCTGCTCCCCTCCGAGCAACGTGTAGGATGTGCCCTGGGGTGACCACTGCAAAGGACAAAGGCTGGGGCGTGAGCTGTGCCCCCACTGTCACTTCTCCAGGGCAGGAGGACGGAGAGCCGCAGCGTGTGCTTGCAGGGAGAACCCACCTGCGTGCACGGGAAGCGTCCACGCCACAGCCACAGTCAGTGGTGGACCAAGGGATGACTCGGGGGACACCAGGGTGTCCCCTGGCCTTGGTCTCCCTGACAGTTCGCCCCCCGTGGCCCTCCTCCTGCCCTGCGACACGCCTCTCCACCTGTTTCCAGGGCCTCTGAGCCCCGCCCCTCACAGGCTCCCCGACCCACCCTGCTCCCCGCGGACTCCGGCCCTCTTGACTGTCCATCCAACGCCCTTGGTTTGCTTCCTTGGCTGCACTAAGCACATTGTGTGAACACTCTTCTGTTTGAGCTTCTTCCTCCCCCAAGAAACTTCTTAAAAGCAGGGACAGGCCTTCCTCTGGTGGCCTGTTACCTAACACACTGCTGGGCACATAGCAGGAGCAGCTCCAGGAAGCATCGACTGAGGGCACCAGGCAGCGTGTGCAGAAAGCTGGGCAGGCCTGTAGCTCAAGGCGCTCGCTGACACATCTAGCATTTTGACGGGGGCTCAGCTGAGGCCGTCAACCAGAGCGTCCACAGGGAGCCCCTCTAGCATGGTGGTCTCAGGGCAGCTGGACTTGCCACACAGAGGCTCAGAGGTCCAGCCAACCAGGAGGAGGCTGCGGGAAGTCACAGAGCATCCCTTCCGTCACACTCCACTGGTGGAAGCAGACAGGAGTCCACGCAGATTCAGGGAGAAGGACATAGACGCTGCCCCTTCATGGGAGGAATGTCAGAGTTTGTGGTCATGTTTTTAAACCTCTCCCGTTCTGTGTGGTGGGGAAGCAATACAGAGATAGGGAATTGGGGCTAAAATAAAATAAATAAGAAATTCTATGTTGAATGGTGGCTCCATTCAACATGACTAATCCCAGGAACCTATGACCATGACCTTATTTGGCAAAAAAAAATCTTTGCAGAGGAAATTAACTTCAGGCTCTTAACACAAGATCATCCTGGATTAACCGGGTGGGTCCTAAATCCAACGGCAGGTGACCCCATAAGAGTGAGGCAGAGGGAGATTAGACAGAAGAGGACGACACACAGGAAGGGCCACACAAGGACGAGGCAAGGATGGAGTAATGCAGCCACCAGTCAAGGAGCGCAGGGAGCTGCCCAAAGCCGTATGAAGCAGGGAGGCTTCTCCCCAGAGCCTCCAGAGGGAGCGAGGCCCGGCAACACCTTGGTTTTGGGCTTCTAGTCTGAGGATCTGTGAGATGATAAACTTCCGATTTTTAAAAATTATATTTTATTCAAGTATAGTTGATTTACAGTGTTGTGTAAATTTCTGTTCAACAGAGTGACTCAGTTATACATATATATAGTCTCTGTCATATTGTTTTCCATTATGGTTTATCCCAGGATATTGAATATTGTTCCCTGTGCTCTACAGCAGGACCTTGTTGTTTATCCATCCTATATATAATAGTTTGCATCTGCTAATCCCAAACTACTAATCCTTCCCTTCCCCACTCCCTCTCCCTGTTTGCAACCACAAGCCTGTTTTTTCTGGCTGTGAGTCTGTTTTGTAGATAAATTCATTTGTGTCATTTTTAGATTCCACATGTAAGTGATATCATATAATATTTGTCTTTCTCTGCCTGACTTACTTCACTTGGTATGATAATCTCTAGGTCCATCCATGTTGCTGCAAATGGCATCATTTCATTCTTTTTTATGGCTGAGTAGTATTCCATTGTGTGTATATGTGTGTGTGTGTATATATATATATTTATCTCACATCTTCTTCATCCATTCGTCTGTTGATGGACATTTAGGTTGCTTCCATGTCTTGTCTTGCTGAGAACATAGGGGTGCATGTATCTTTTTGAATCAGAGTTTTGTCTGGATATATGCCCAGGAGTGGGATTGCTGGATCATATGGCAACTATTTTTAAGCTTCCAATGTTCGAAGTCACTGTTTGTGGTAGTTTGTCACGGCAGCCCCAGGAGACTAATACAAACTGAAACATAATAATGTAACAGGATTTTTTTAAAGGGACTCTTTCCATCTTCGTTTTGACTGAGGCCCAAAAGCCAAGGCCGACCAAATAGGTGGTAAGATGCCAGCACAGCAAGGGGCCCCGGACCAGATGCACAGAAACCAGGTACACGATCCTCTGTCTCCCAACCACCGCAAGGTCACGAAGGGCTGAATCTCAAGAGGCCAGAGGGGCGGAGAGTCCTCTGAAGAAAGTGGCCAGCGGCGGGGAGGCCTGCCCCGCTGGGAATGAGTGGGGATGCAGCCGCCTCGCCTCACGCCTGGGAATCTGAAGGCAGGAGGCTGTGGCCATTGGCCCACCGTGAGGGTGAGAGAGGCTGGGACCAGAGCCACTTCAGCTCCCGTCGGGACCCGGCCCTTCCCTGGCCTTCACCTCTCCCCTCTGGACTTTCCACGTGGAAGCTCCGGGAACAGCCGGGTGAGTGGTGAGGAGGGTGGGAGCTCAGGTCTGAGAAATAGCGAAAGAGCTGCCCCTACCCGCTCGCCCACCACTGGCAGTGCCCACCTGAGCTGGGCGGGACCGCCACATGCAGAGTTTGGGTGATTACACTGCACTGGGCATATCAGGTGTTAAGATGAGTCAATTCTTCCATCTGAAAAGGGGCCAGAGGACATTCTGTCACCTAAGACTGAGCAGATGAGCAGACACCAGCTAGAGGTTTCTTCCTGGGGCCCCACAGGGCACATGGGAATGGTCCCGGGGCCAAGAACAAGGCGTGGGGACCACGACGGCTCCAGTTACGGGGACGGGAATATTGACAGCTCCCGGGCACGTCACACCACACCTGGCTGGCATGCTCCCTGGCTGGGGTACTAGCATCTACCTGTGTGTTCTCTCTTTTTTTAATTTTTTTTAAAATTGAGGCAAAATTCACATAACACAAAATTAACCATTTTAAAGCAAACAATTCAGCAGCATTTAGTATTTTCACAATATTGTGTAACCACCACCTCTGATTCCAAAACATTTTCATCACCCCAAAAAGAAACCCCGTACCCATTAAGCATTTGTCCCCTATTCACCCTGCCCCCAGCCCCTGGATGTTTCATATAAATGGAATCATACGCTGAGTGGCCTTCTGTGTATGGGATCCCCACCAGATAAACCACCTGCGCCAAGTCCAAGCTCAGCTCTGCTTTCGAGGAACCCAGCAAAGGCCGCCCATCAACATCCATAGCAGGGGCCTCGGTTCAGGCGCTCCCGGCCCAGGCAACTGCCCCGCTGACACGATATCTGACCTGGAGGCCAGGAGGGGCCTCTTACCTCTCTGCTCCGAGCACATCACAAGAGAAAGCAAACCACCCAGTTGATCCTGATGTTGCCAAAACCCAAGACAAGAATTCCACCTCAAGGCACTTCCTTTCCCAAGAACACACGGGCAGCTGAGCGTCCGTAAAATCACAGTCTCCAGTTCCGGACACCCAAGGCTTTCTGACCCCCCACACCTTCCCTGTGCACAGACATCACTGGAGGAGGAACCCGGGCTGCACTCTGCCTGCTCCAGGGTTCCGTTTACTCACGTTTGTCCAGATGTGCATGACTCAGACCAAGGGACTGCCCTGTACTCCGCCTCCAGAAACCCCGAGGGTCCCGACAGCCGGGACATGTGAGCGGCTACAGCCTAAAACCCCCGCAGGCCCCAGCTGGCTGTCGGCCCCGCCCCTCCCTCTGCCTCCTCCCCCGCAGGATCCTGACTGCCTCCCAGCCCTGCCCCCACCCGCTTTCCAGGTCCCCAAGCTGCAAGGGTCCAGGGCAGTGTGATTGTGTCACGTCTGGCTTCGCGGTTTGGGGTCTTCCAGGCATTTACTGGGCCCACCGCCCATCCCGGGGCCAGGCTGATAGAGGGCCCGGGCCTGAGGGTGCTGACCTCACAAAAGTGGTCACTCCCCACTTCTTTAAGGAACCTGTCCTGGTCTCCTTTTCCTACCCACCCCATCCCTTCTCGCCTCCACTCACAAGGGAACACCCCCCCACAAGCCCCCCCTTTACCTGCTGTCACCCCTGCTAGACCCCAGCTCTCCATCCCCGGCGACCACCTAACACTGGCGGGGCTCAGCGAATGTCTGTTGACTGAATTGCATGCGCGCCATACACACAACACACACGCACGCTCACACACACATGCACGCGCACAGCACAACACACACGGCCCACATCACACACAGCAGCCCTCTGTCTCAGCTACATGGTGGAAGCACCTGAGTTGCTTAACAAGGCACTGAAGCCGGGTCATCCCCGGGGATCCTGATTCGGTGGGTCTGGGCTGGCTGGGCTTTCCGAATCCCCCAGGTGAGCACAGTGTGCGGCCCCAGTGGTTCTCAAGCATCAGGATCATCTGGCAGACTTGTTAGAACACAGGCTTCCGGGCCCCTGGCAGGCCTGCAGTGGGGCCCTAGGACCTGCGCTTGTCACGGCAGGGGCAGGGGGTGGGGGACCCTCAGGACACGGAGTGTCTTCTCGGGGCAGAGCTGGGAGCAAAGGGTCAGGGACCAGGGACATGGAGGGGCCCGGGGAGGTGAGGGGCCGGTGGAAGGCAGAGGACAGGGGAGGGGGTTGGCGGGGCAGTAAGCGCAGACCCCACGGGATTTGAGAAGACAGATTAGAGGAGGCGGCCGACTTTGCTGCCGTGAGGCAGTGAGTGAGCCCAGGTGTCCTCCGCCCTCGCTCCCGGGTGTCCCTGGGGCCTGGAGTGGGCTGAGTCAGCCACCAGCATCTTCCCCAGACAAGGCACAGCCTCCCCGCCGGCCTCCCCCGCCGGCCTCCCTGCCTCCTCTCTGCCCCACCACCGTCCCTTCTCCACTCGGCAGCTCCAGTGATTGTCCCGTAAGCGTCAGCCAAGCTGTGTCACTCCCCTTGCTTAAAATCCTCCAAGAGGTCCCCCAGGGCACCTGAACTAAGTTCAAACCCTACGTCCTTTGGCCGTGCCCTTCTGCAGAGGCCTCGAGACCTCCGCACAACTGAGGGGGCCCCAGATGTGGGCTCTGAAGCCACCGCCACTCGTGCAGAGTCACTGCCTCCCGAGGGCTGCCCCCAGCCCATTCCTGGGGCACATGGGGCCCTCTTGCAGGCCATGTTGGCACCAGGGCTCGCTGAAGGCCTTGCTGAACCTTCCGGAGATGCACGGCATCTAGGACACACCCACCCTGCCTTCCCTTTCTTGGGGTTGGACTTACATAAACCCTGGGGAACTTCAGCCTTCGCCTTCGTTAACTGATCTTAATATAAGGGAATCCCCTAGTTATAATGCTACACAGGCGCAAAAGGACACCAGTTCTGTTACCCTGCTAAGTACTCCTTTCCACCCACGGAGAGACCCGCTGTCTGAGGGCAGCTTCCCCTGTGCCAAAGATGTGGGACAAGGGATTTAATAGGGAAGCATTCCCAGGGAAAACTGGCCAGGCGCGAGGAGTAGGACGGGGAAGGGGAGGAACTGGCAGGGATGGACGTCAGCTCGATGTCATCTGGGTGTGTGGGATCTTCCTTGAGGCACCCTGACGACCTCGCATGTATCCAAGCGCCATGGAGGCAGAGGCTTGAACCACAGCTGATCTGAACGTGGTGGGAAGGCAGAATAACGCCCCCAAAGATGTCCACATCCCAATCCATGGAACCTGTGGATATGCTACCTTCTACAGCATAAAGCACTTCTCAGGTGGGATTGGATAAAGATTCTGAGATGGGAAGACATCCTGGATTATCTGGGTGGCCCAACGTGACACAAGGGTCCTTGTGAGAAGGAGAAGGATTCCACTATGAAGACAGGTTGCAGTGGCCCGATTGCCACGGGGCCGCGGGCCGGGGGAATGCAGGTGGCCTCCAGATGTGGGAAAAGGCCAGGAGAAGGATCCTCCCCCTGAGACTTTAGAAGGAGTGCGGCCCTGCAACACCTCGATTTTAGCCCAGAGGAACGCACGGCAAACTTCCGGCCTCCGGAGCTGTGCGGTAATAAATTTGTATTAAGCCACCAAGCCTGCGATAATTTGTGAAAGCAGCAACAGGAATCTAACCCTGAGCCTAGGTAACGCCTTGATCCTCAGAGCAGGAGAGGGCGGGGGCCTGGGAGGAGGCTGTCCTGAGGCCAGTCCTCCTGGGGTCCTGGCTCTGCAGCCTAGGACTGGCTCCTCAGCAAGTCGCATCGCGGTCAGCCGGCCTCTGGTGTTGATGTCCTCCTTTTCTGGTGTGTGGGACAAGGGCCTGGGAGGCTAACACCTTTGGCTTCTCTTCTCACTGTCTATGTGTGTAATAAACTGTGGAATCTAAAAGTGGGTGGTTGTGTGTTCATTAACCCAGTCCCTGAAGGCTTGGTGCTGGCCCGGCCTGTGTGTTTGAGAGCGTGACCCAGGCCCAGCCTCAGCAGACCCGCAGGGGGCTGGGCAGGAATTACACCCTAAGGGAGGGGAGCTGCCCAGCACGGAGACTTAGACCCCCAGGCCCTCCAGGCTCTAAGCGGGGGAGGTGTGGCCGCAGTGCCCAAGGGCAGGCGCCTGAAGCCGCAGGTATGCACACAGGTGCTGGAAAAGGGATCCCAACGGCCAGGGAGGGGGGAAAAGAGATGAGGCTGTAGAGTTTACTTCACCCACCGAGAATTACGGAAGACTTGCCTCGGTGATGGGCTCGGACCCCACGGACTGAAGGTGGACATGCAGCCCGTCCTGTGTAGCTGTAGGAGCACCACCGAGGTCCCTGCTCCCCGGCGGCCATCAGGGGTGCCATTAATACTCCTGCCAACGGCCAGGGAGGCGACGGGGATTGTCCACAGACCAGGAAAGGTGGTTGTTTCCTTCAGGAAATACAAGGGCCCAAGCTGCACTTTTCATGACAAACTACTCATGGAAGCCAGTGGGCAGCCAGCCACCCCAGGATTCTCAGAGCCCAGAGCCTCAGAAGGTGGCTCCCCCTGGATGCCTGGCCAAGCTGACAAGGGTGGCCCTTCAGCGACAGCACAAAGGGGAAACCTCTGCTCTCTTGTCTGGATGCAACTTTATCTTTTCTTTCACTAAACCCAGCTCCCCCCACACCTCCATTCACCACCCACCCCAACCCCCCTGCCCCCTGGGCGGTTTCCATCCCCTGTATCTTCCCTCTGGCTTCTCTCCTTCTCTCCTTCCAATTTAGGGATGCCGAAGCCCCCAGGCACCTGGAGCATGCTCAGCCACAAACGACCCTCAGGGACAATGATGAGTTTCACTCATGATCTGGAAGAAAAGACTGGAGGGAAGGAGGTGGGTTTAAATCAGAAGGTGGCGAAACTTTTTTTGCAAAGGACCCATGGGAACTCTTTTAGACTTCACAGGCCCTAGAGTCTATCACAACCAGCCAACTTTGTCACTCGCTGTAGCAAAAAAGCAGCCACAGACAATATGTAAATAAGTGGGCCTGGCTGGGTTCTAGAAAACTAATTACGCAAACAGCCAACAGGCTGATTTGGCCTGCGGGCAGTTTGCCAGCCCTGGTTTACATGTTCACAGAATCCAACAATTTAAAATTAGAAGGAACTTAGCCATTCAGTCCAGGGATGGCAGATGGGCTTCAGCCCACCTACTGACGCTGATTCTCAGTAGTGGCTCCTGGCACACTTGTGTTGAGAAGGATTCTGAGGCCAACACTCAGCTCAGAGGTAAAGGGTCATAATTGAATAGCATCCTATGCCATGGGCAGGGAAGGGGTGGTGGCAGCCCCAGTGCCTTGTATTGACCACTTGATTAACTAAACTCCTGCATTTTATATGTGAATAGCTAGACCCAGAGAGGTCAAGTGACTTTCTCAAGGCTGCACAGCTAAACCCAAAGGAGTTGCTTATTTTTTTTTAATTAATTAATTTATTTGGCTGTGTTGGGTCTTCGTTGCTCCATGCAGGCTTTCTCTAGTTGCGGCAAGCAGGGGCTACTCTTCGTTGTGGTGCACGGGCTTCTCATTGCAGTGGCTTCTTTTGTTGCAGAACATGGGCTCTAGGTGCGTGGGCTTCAGTAGCTGTGGCACGTGGGCTCAGTAGTTGTGGCTCGTGGGCTCTAGAGTGTAGGCTCAGTAGTTGTGGTGCACGGGCTTAGTTGCTCCACGGCATGTGGGATCTTGCTGGGCCAGGGCTCAAACTCGTGTCCCCTGCATTGGCAGGCGGATTCTTAACCACTGCGCCACGAGGGAAGTCCAAGGGAGTTGCTTATCAGCCACTTTCTTCATTTTACTCGGCAGCAGAATGGCAAGTTACGTTTATCCCATTGTCTCATCTTCACGTCTAAACCAAAGAATTCCCCAAGGCCCCTTTCTACCAAGTTTCCTAGCCTGGCCTCTTGAGAGCTAAGTGACGGAGCCCAGGCCCCAGCTAGTCCTTGATTTGTGAGAATCGACGTTCTGGGGGCTTTCACACCCAACAAAACATCAAATTCGTGATGTTTGAAACATTGAAAGCCACTCCCGTGGAGCGCTGCCTGCCAGGTCCTTGTTCATAGTGGGGCATGTAGTGGCCCCCATGATAAGCGGTGGTTTCCCTCCTTGGCAGGAAATATTTCGCAAGCGTTGTGGGCCACTATCTTGTTGGTCCCTGCTGGGCTGAGGCTGATCTCGAGC
Organism: Monodon monoceros; assembly: GCF_005190385.1. Classification (NCBI taxonomy): domain Eukaryota; kingdom Metazoa; phylum Chordata; class Mammalia; order Artiodactyla; family Monodontidae; genus Monodon; species Monodon monoceros. The sequence goes on along the minus strand of NW_021703769.1, from coordinate 47,476,546 downwards.
CCACATCAACATTCTGAAATGTCAAGCTCTGGTATTTCTCACCCGTGGGTCTATTTCCTGAGATTCTAAACGGTTATGAGTATCAGATAATAATAGACAGGGTCTTTATTAATGCCAACTAGTAAGCAACTGCAGTAACAAACTCGAAACAGGATGCAGGTCGAACTTTTGGAAGAAACTTTTACAACCCCGAACTCTGTCAACGAGGTTATTTTATTTAAAAAGCGGATTGGGGGCTTCCCTGGTGGCGCAGTGGTTGAGAGTCCGCCTGCCGATGCGGGGGACACGGGTTCGTGCCCCGGTCCGGGAAGATCCCACATGCCGTGGAGCGGCTGGGCCCGTGAGCCATGGCCGCTGAGCCTGCACGTCCGGAGCCTGTGCTCCGCAACGGGAGAGGCCACAACAGTGAGAGGCCCGCGTACAGAACAACAACAACAAAAAAAAGCGGATTGGCCACTGTTACTGCACATCTGGTATCAAAGCTTTGAAATTGTTTGGGCCTCAGTGGACTTGGCTGGTAAATGGAGTAATACTAGCCCCGTGGCCGTTACAGTGGTCAAAGATATAACAGACTGTGGCATCAGCCCACACCCCCGGGCCGTCAGAGAGTCACTCACGGCCTTGGTGGACAAGGCTTCCTCCCTCCAGCACCCACGGCCCCCCCTGCCCTGCCCCAGCACGTGCAGCCAGAAGAGACGGGGAGAGACCGCCTGCAGGTGCAGCCCCCAAGCAACGAGGAAGGACGGAAAGGACCCCGGCGTCTTCGCCCCTCAGTGGACACCTCTGTGGAATCGTTTGGTGTGTGAAATTTTATACAGTCTCTCAGAAGGTCCCCAAGGGTGCTTGAGCCCTATTTCCTTCTGTCATGAACACACCCTTCATTGGTTCTCTTCTCTTCTGTCCCATTTATTCCCTTCCTCCCCATGTGTCCTGGGGTCATCTCTCAAATTAACTAGCTATACCCAAATCCTTGTCTCGGGGACACACTTATCCTTAGGCTGGCATGAGAATGTGTGTGCCCCTGACCCCACCCTGACACCAGGAAGGGGATGAGAGGATTAAGCCCTGTGGGCAGCCATGGGGAGCACCTGCTAAATCCCACGTTGCACTATCAGAGTCAATGAAGATCAGGAAGCTGAAGTGGCCAGTAGCAGTCATCGCATTTGCTGTCCGGCATGCTTGCCTAGCCCCCATCTGATGGTTACTCTGGGAGCTCCCTCTCATCACATGGTCCTGGTGGGGCTGATAATCCCTTCACCCCCCGCCTCCTCAGCCACTGCAGTGGACATGTGACCCAGGGTAGCCAATCAGAATATTTCATCCTCCTGGACATTCTGATTAGCCCAGGCCAGTCCAATCAGAATCCTCCCTGAGGTTAATATGGGACCCTGGGAGAGACTGGATAGGAGGCTTGCAAATCAGAATTGTAAACTGAGAAGGTACCCCTGGAGTTGGGGATGCCTGGGATTCCACCTGCCATAAGAAGAGAGCTTGTGTGCAGAATGAGGATAAATAGAGTCAAGTTGAGATATGAGAGACGGCCCATGTCACCAGGGCCACTGGATCCAGCTGTCCCTGAAACCATATTGTCTTTGGACCGTGTGGTTACTAGAACAAACATAGTCCCTTTTTTGCTTAATTTGAGTTGGATTTCTGTCACTTACAACCAAAAGGTTTTGGACGAGAGGGAAACATTTTTTAGCTGTGCCTACTTGTGTTACCAAACCAGGTTCGTCTTGACCGATGCACAGCAAAGCCACAACGCTGAAATGCTGAGGTTTGCAGCAAAGAGAATGTTTATTCACAAGGCAGCCCAGTGAGGAGACAGGAGAACAAATCTCAACTCTGCCTTCCTGAAGGGAAGGGGCTCGGGGTATTTATGGGATAATGAATAGGGAAGCAAAGTGAGCTGAGGCATGGGGAGCATGGGGAAAGGCGCAGTAATTGTCATTCTCCACAGGCATAACTAAGCTACAGGCTTATGCACATTCTGAGGGTGGAGTTTTCAGCCCTCCAATGTCAAAAGGTCACTTAGCGGGACACTCGTGCATGCCTGGTTGGACAGCGGTGGTCCTCTCCAGTCTTAACCAGCTCAGCTAGAACTAGACGCAGCTGACCCCAAGTTTCTAAAAAACAACTCTTGCAAACCTCTTATCGTTTCGGCTCCATGCCGTTTGGAGGACATGCAAGTTTTAAAAAGACCTTGCTTAGTGAAGGCAGGTGAAATGGATTTGACTCATTACTCACAGTTTCACCTGGAAGGATTTCTTTTCCTGACAAAAGCCAAGCTGTTCTGCATTCCCCTGTGCCCCTTGCCCCAGCTTCTACTAATGGGCACTGGAGGAAAACAATGTCCTTTAATTTCCAGGACTGCTCAGAGCTAAGTTGGAATTTATCAATTATCTAGTCAATTGGTCAATACTTTATTAGGGATCTTTAAACAATTGCAGAACCACAGACAGAAGATCTGAGAAGTCAACAATTAGTGCCAAGTAACTTTCTAATGTGCAATCAGAGGTCAAAAAGAGAGAATCCAGGAAAACCCCAAATAGATATCCATTAGCCACAAAGGATAGGGATGTCACCAATTACTTAACATGGAGAGACTGAAGTTACACCCATCTGTGTATCCATTCAGTCACCCATTCATCTATTTATTAACAGACATTTATTTAAAGGTGTTATTTGGATTGTGTTTTATTTTGTGTCCCCTCAAAGCAAACCCTGAGACAAGGATCCGAATGCAAGAGGGTGGTTTCTGGTGACTTACACAGGCCAGCTCTGTCTTTGAACTTCTCAACCATTCATTCCTTGGTGCTGTTTCAGGTGGAATTGTTTTAACCGCAAATATCAGGACACGCAAGTAATGGTGGCCTAAGAAATAGTGAAACAATTATTTCATAAAATAAGAATGCTGTGGATGTGACAGTTTTGGTGTAGCAGCCCACTGACATCAGGAAAGATCATAGATTTTCCCAGCATTCCTGCACCACCAACCTCAGAGTGTTGGTTTATCACCCTCTTGCTTATCACCTTATGGTCACAAGATGGCTGCTGCAGCTCCAGACATCATAACCACATACAAGTGGGGGAGGGACAACAGCAGATGGTATTCGAGTTGTTCCAGCCTCCCTCCACTTTAGCACTTTAGTGAACTCCAGCCAGTTTCCAACTGCCTTTACCTGAAGGCTTTTTCCGAAAACCACAGAAGGCTACTATACCCATGAGCATCAGAACAGAAGTGACAAAAACTTCATATCCCCCAAAGCCACCCCCAACCAATGATTGAGAAGGAGCTGGTATCTAAATACCCTAGTTCCCTGGTCCCTCTGAGGGATGACTCCAAAGCAAATGATTTACACCTTTTCCAAGACTTTCTCTACATGATCAAGCTCCATAGTAGTGCCTATAATGCACCCTTTGTTAGACACCTTCCCTTCCCTGTCTCAATTCCCTGACCGCCTACCAGTGTTTCCTGTGATTATTGTACCTGCAAAACTGCTTTCCCTCCAGTTCTAATCTCAGGGAATGTTGGGGGTCCCCAAAGTGAGACAGATTTCCCCCTTTATCAGGGAGGGAAGATCTTTCCCCAAATCCTCTGGTAGACTTCCCCTTGGCCAGACTTGGGTCACACGCCTCCCCCACCTGCCTCCAGCTGCCCCAGGGGGAGTTGAAACAGAATCTGACAAAGGGAAGCAGGACAGTTATGCCTCCTGAAGTTGGGCTCACTGCCCCCCCGCCCAGCCCAGATCAGGGTTTTGTGAGCAAGATGAACAGAACAGGCAATGATTGTTGAGTGGGCAATTATGCAGCGTCGGGTTCTATTCAGTAGTTTTAAATCAGTGCCTGAGACAGTAACACAGAAGTCACACCTGGAATATTTACAGAAGACAGGACACCAGGAGGCGTAGCAAGTGTGCTGCACAAGAGAATAAGGAGCCTCCATGAACCTTACAGAACGATGGACTGTTTAGTGGGGTGAGTGAGGTTTAGTGGGAGTTAGCGTAACTGCCTGTAGCTGCGGCCAAAACCAAAAACAAGCAAAAACTAAGAAAACAAAAATAAGCACACAAGTGTTGGATGGAAAAGTGAAGACTTATCAAGAACACAGTGACAAAGGTGTAGGGATAATTCCGTGTGTCGGCTGCCGGTCTCCAACAGGATCACAGGTTCGCCCCACAAGGGAAGATGCTGAGACAGAGAGAAGTGAAAGTCCTGTGCTCCTTGTCCTGGACTGGCATAGCTGGGGATCGGGCACCACCTGTGACATCCCTTGAAATAAGCAGTAACCAAATGGAGTGTACGCAGAGGAGAGTGGCCAGGATGAAGACAGACCTGGATGCTGCATCACGGGAGAAGTGACATCTGCTGGAGGGCATGGTGAAGAGAAAACTGTATTCGTGCAGGTACTGGAACTATACAAAGATCTCTGCCTCTTCCCGGTGACAACAAATATTTGAGCTTGGCTATATTGTCCTCTTCCGGTCTCAATACTCAGTGTCCAGACAGAGAATCAGGAACCTCTTTAGGTATTTCCAACAGGAGAGATTTAATACAGGGAATTTGTTACAAAGATATTGGAAGGGCTGGAGGTGCAAACAGGGGGAGATCAGGATACCCAGAGAATAATACCTCCGGGAAGCCATGATCACATTTGGGGCTGGAGGAACAACAGGGAGAATGAGATAACCCAGAGCCCCTGGAGCCGCCTGAGCAGGAACCTGCATTATTGCTGCTTCTGCTGGAGGCTCGGCATGCAACAGAAAGAATAAGATTAGCTTCCTCTCTGGCCGCTTTTCAGTATCTGTCCATGCCTCCCCTTGGAGGAAACTCAGCAGAAGCCCGCTGGTAAGAGAGCCTGGGAAATGGCACTTGCAGAATTCCAGCCCCTTGGACGTGGAGCGTCAGGTGGTTCACAGAGCAGGGTGGAAGGTGTAGAGAGGATGTGTGGGTGGATGTAAGGAACGCTGTGTAATGGCAGAACTGGACGAGAGAGAGAGAGAGAGAAAGAAAGAAAGAGAAAGAGAGAGAGAGAAAAGACAACCCCCCTCTTCCGTGCTGTGTAACGGGCGTTCCAACATCTCACAGGTCATTGGACAAGATGTCCTATAAGGTCCCTTCAATGCATAAGAGTCTCAAATTCCAATTATGTATTGTCCACATTCACATTTCCATGGCTGTCTTCCATGGCAAGGTTTTATGTGTTTCACGGGGTGTGGGGGGTGATTATTTGGCTCCCAGTAGACACCGATCTCCCTGGGAACTGGGCTCACAGCGGACTTCTCATCCTACTGCCTACCTGTCTCCCGGTGCTGCCTTCACCAATGTCATCGCTAGGCTGACGGGCTTCTCTGTGTGCGAGGCTTATTTAAAACTCCACTCTGCTCTTGAAATGCACCCAGGGTCTTAAAGGAAAGATCCCTTCCAAAAATTGGAAAGGCACCAAAATAAATTATGCAGAAAAATAAAACCTTTTTCTCCTGCACAAAAGAAATTTAAGAGCTCATTAGCCTTAGGAATAAATAGTATTTTCTAATGTGTGAGGTCAGTGAGCAGAACCATGAATATTCATGAGCAATCTCCCTGCCCCTCCGTCCTGAAATGAACGTGTTGGAATTCATTCATTTGAATGTGTTGGAATGAATGGTTAGGTACTGCCCATTTGGGGGAAAGATATTAACTATTGGTAGGCTGATTGACCAAAAATGCTCTATAAACAGGATTTCTGACATTTTCATTAGAACTTGCATCACTTTCTGACACAAGTTAACTCCTGGCAAATGCAGTGGAAAAAACTGGCCAAACTATTGATTTCAGATAAAAAATCTGGATCAAGGAAGCTTCCAGGTAGTTTTATAAACTCTACTGCCCACCCCACGCCCCTCCCCAGTAAATAACAACTCTTCCCACTGTCGCTTTTGTGCTGCTCCTCTGTCTCCCACCATATGAGGAGAAAGTCTCATGGGAACCAAACCAGTGTGGCGAGCAGAGCCTCCTGAAGTCTGATTAGGAGCATGCCAGTCCTTGTGGACAAAGCCTTGGGGTCTTTCCCTCCCTGAGGGTCTTTTGGGTTTTTTTCAGGGTTGGATTAAGCCAATGGTTCTCAACGTTGATTGCATATTAACATCATCTCGGGAGCTTTTCTGTATCGTGATACCCACACTGCAGACTCCCAGACCCAGCAGTGTCTGGGTGTGCACTCGGGGCGCAGCACTTTACCACCTGAGCAATTTCAACGTACAGCCAAGGTCTCTGTGGTGCCTGGTTCCTAAGACACTGCCATCAGTCCCCACCCTTCCTATCATACACACAGCTCCCCCACAGGGAGGGGCAGTGTGTTCCTCCGCCCCCTGAGCCTGGCGGGAGTGATGCATGCCACTTCTGGTCTAGCTCACTGCTTTCTTCGCCCTAGAATGTTTGCTCTTATGACGGTTCCCACTCAGAAGCTGGCTGCCATGCTGTGAGATGCCCAAGCCACACAGAGAAACCACATGGTGTGGGGTGTTGTCAAGGAGACAGCTGCCACCCACGTGGGGCAACCCTCTGGGGGGTCCAGCCCAGTCAAGCCTTCAGATGCCTGCAGTCCCTGTTGACCTTGACAAGACGAAAGTGAAAGCGCCCTGCTGAGCCCGGTCCATCTGTAGAAGCATGAGAGGGAATGAGTCATTATTTGAAGCCAGTAGGTTTGGGGTTATCATCTGCCAAACAGCAATGGTCAGATGGAACCACTGAGAACCACAGAATCAAGGGGCACAATCCACAGGTAGACACTCTCCTAAGATACCTACTGTCCCCAGGGCATGAGGACTGTCTGCATCTACAGGGCCCCAGCCCCGTCCACACCCTGAATCCCACCCACTCCCACAGCCTGCTGGGGCAGGGGCAGCACAGAGAACAGAGGGGAATCACTTCTGTCCAGGGAGAAGCTAACCAACAGGTGTTCCCTTCTGGTCCAAAGATGTATTTGGTCTACTTTTAATTTTACTACCAGTATTATTAATTTTTATATAGTGTGTTATAATTCATAGAGTTCTCGATCCCACTGGGTCCCTCTGATACTTCTGGAAGGGAAATACGATCAACAGTCCATTTTGCAGATGAGGGAGTCAAAGGCTCTGACAGATTATGTGACTTTGCCCAGATGGCACAGCCGGTAAGTAGAGGGATTGGCCTTGAGACCAAGCCAGGGCCTTTTCCCACTATGCTACACTGCTTCTCTGTTTTGGAAAAAACAAACATAAATAACATTTGGAGAGTGTGGTAGAAAGTGCTGGTTGCCATTCAATATCTGTTCTCACTTTCTGGCACAACAACAAAACACTGATTATATTCAGGGAAAGAATGTATCCAGACAAACTCACATTTCCCCATCTCTCTTGTAGCCAGGTGTGGACGTGTGACTAAGTGAGATGTAAGCGTGGGTGTTGGTGGGGCTTCCAGGAAACCTGCTTCAAAGACACCTGTCTCAATTAAGAGAACTACCTCTTTTGCCTTTTGTCTTTCTTCCAGACTACAGTTCATACAATGGCTGGAGCTCCAGCAGCCGTATTGGACCACGAAGTCACTCTGAGGGCAGAAGCTACATACTACAGACAATGGAGCAGAAATACGTAAGAAGCTTGGGTTCTGCCCTGGGTTGCCCACTTCTAAACTTCTTATTAAGTGAAAGAACAAATGCTTGGGGATTTAAGTCATTATTTTTTAGATCTCTGTTACAGTCAACTGCAATTTCAAGTTTATAAAGTTTACATAACTGATTGTTAAATTCTAATTGAAGTTACAATTTGATGGTACAACTAAATCTTAGGACACCAAAAGTCTATATTCCTCCTAGGGCAACAGACGCTTTACAGTAAGGTCTTGATTCCAGCAGGCATGTGTACACCACAGGGGGAAAGGTGGGTCTGCCATAGAGTGGATGTGCAATTTATATTTGTTAGATGGACAAAGACTTCTGTAGACATCAATTTGTGCCCATTTCTGGTCACCACACCTCTGTTCCCTGGCATCCTTTTAAGGACTTGAGAAATGTATCACAAAAGTGACTTTTTTTTGGCCCAGGAAGAGCAGGAACTAGGTTTTCTCGAGAAAATCAGCCTCAGCCCTCAGTCCTCAGAAGCCTTATCTCCTGTCTCTCCTGGTGGCCTTGAATTTGCCTTTGAACTTAATGTTATACTCATGGATATTTTTAAAGATGCTTGCATGGTTGCATTCCTGTGACTTTCCGTGATAAGAGTTTGCTGTTTGGGTTGGGATCCACAATGAAGTCAAGTGGAGCATCCTGAACCCAACCAGAAGCTCAGCCCAACCAAGCCCAGCCAAACCCACTAAAGATTAACCAACTGCAGCCACACTACTGTCTCATGAGTATGAAGTTAAAAGGTTGTTGATGTAAACCACTGAGATTGTGGGGTTGTTTGTTATGCAGCATCATCACAGAAGTGGCTGACTCATACACCATCCATTCAGATAGCTGTGCAGGAAACCTGAATGTCACCCTTCTCTCCTGCCTCTCCCTCATGACTCACATCCAGTCCCCAAGCCCTAAATGCTTCTCCAAGCCCTCCCAGCCTCTCCAACCCTTCTGCCCTAGACCAGGCTGCGCCTCTCTGCACTAGAGTTCTTCTCCAGTGGCCTTCCTGCTTTTAAAGCACCCCTTTCTCTCTAGATGCCAGTGAGGTGTCTGAAGTGCACATCAAATCATGGCCCTCCCTCACCTGAAATCCTTCTGTAGGGTTCAGTTGGGGCATGACCAGGGACTTCTGTGAATACATGCCATCCCTCTTCCTGGGATGCTCTCCACTCTGAACCTAATCCAGCTCCAGTTCCCACTGTGCAGAGCTGGTGAGCTCCTTCAGACACTCTCCTTGACTCTGCAATGTCTTGCTGAGCGCTGTCCTACCCAGTGCCCCATCCTGACCCCCGGATCACCCTTTAGGACACTGTTAAAATTGCCTGTGGCTGTCCAACTTGCCCATAAACTGTGAACTCCCTGAGGGCAGGGCCTGAATACATTTCCCCAGAATAAACTCTGTGAACATGTCCAGCCCGAAGGCCTGAGCCACTGCCAGCAAAGAGCCGATCCAACATCATCTCGTTCTGGAGGAGGCACCAGCCCTCCAAGGCAGAGGCTCAGCTCTGCCTGGAAGCAGTGGGTCTGGCTAGAAAACTCAAGGCAGGAGGGGAGGAACCAGGGAGTGAGAAAAAGCATATTTCGGGGGAAGAGGGAAAGACAGAGAGAAGAGGAGGGGCAAGAAGGAGAGAGTGAGAGGGCAGAGCTGAGGCTACAACCAGAAAGAGCAGGAAATATAGGCGGGTTTCCATATCCGCAGGCTCTGCTTCCGAGATTCAGCCAACCGTGGAATTCAAGGCTGGTGGGTCCGCAGATGTGGAACCCGTGGATACAGAGGCCAGCTGTCCTATACCATTTTATATAAGGGACTTGAGCATCTGTGGATTTAGGTATCCACAGGGGTCCTGGAACCAATGTCCCTCAGATATCAAGGGATGACTGTATAAAGATGGTCATGAGGACGTTTGGAGAGAGAGAAGAGCCGGCAGGAGAGAGGCCTGCTTTGTGGTCAGTCTCCCTTCCAGCTCACTCCTCTCAACTCCCCCACAGAACTGGCTCAGGCCACGAGTGCAGTTGGCTCGGGCCTCCAGTTCTGGTGCCAGAAACATAAACCAGAGAGTGAGAGGCGGGAGCCCAGAGGAGGCAGGCCGAGTGCCCAGCACAGAGGATGCAAGTCCGTGGGGCTCTGCCGCCCCTGAGGTAGGCCAAGAATTCTAGTCTCCCAAGACCAGGAGAAGCTAAGGGGACATCAGGACAGCCGAGGGCCCTGGTGCAGAGGGCTGCACCACGGCAGGAGGGGCTCCAGGCCAGGCCCCGCCAGGACGTGTGAATCCAAGCTGTGTCCTGGGAAGGGCTGGACCTGTCAGAACATGGTTGCAGAGCCCACAACTCAGGCAGCTCAGGACAGAAGAGGTTTTGTCCCTAAGGAGACTCTGAGTCAAGCTGCTGGACCATCCCAGTGACTCAGCCTGGGAGCTCAAGAAGCACATCTCCAAGGCACACCTGGCTGGAGTGTCCAGATCCATGAATCATCAGAACCACCTGGGGGTTGGGCACCTTCCAAAACTACAGTCCCAGGCTCCATCCCGGAGACCCCGAGTCCACAGAGCTGGGGAAGGCCTGGCAAACTGTGTGTATTTTTTTAAACCTCCCGGTGATTCTGAGAGGCAGCAAACTCAGGAATCATTGATCTAGAGCAGGGATCACCAAACTTCTTCTGTCAAAAGCCAGATTGTGAATACTTTAGGTCTCACAGGCCAATGGGTCTCTGTCTTAACTACTCAGTCTGCAGGGTGGTCCCACAAAAGCAGCCACAGATGATGTAGAAATGGGTGGCACGGCTGTGTAAACTTTATTTATGGACCCTAAAATTTGAATTTCATAGAATTTTTAGATGTCATGAAATTAAAAAAAAAATTTTTTCCCCAACCACTTCAAAAGTAAAAATCACCCTGAGCACAAATGAAGTGGTGGACAGGACTTGGCCCAAGGGTCGTAGTTTGCAGACCCCTGCTCTAGACCAGAGCTACTATGAAGAATTACGTGTGGATGTTGAGAGCAGGAATTTAGAAACTTTCAGAGCAGTTTGGCATTGCTGTGGCATCCAAGCATAGTGTGGAGGGCTCTGAGTAGCCGGGAGGGTGATGGCGCACACGCTGGTGAGCTCGCGTGGCACGTGCTGCTTCTGGTCCCGAGAGGGAGGTCCACCTGTGGTCAGGGGCGGGTGATGGGTTGGAATGTTTAAAAACTGGTCCTTCACCCCAGAAGTTTTGAAAAGCAGTGATCTAAATTATTCCTTTGATTTCAGGTAGGATCCAAATCCTCCTTAATCTTTACTGAACCATAATCTCTAATTCCCCCTAAAATCTGCAGCCACAACTACAACAAACAAAACAAATCATGCAAGGAAAGAAAGAGCTGAAAAGGAATGTAACAAATGGTTAGTGAAAATTCTTGGAGCAGAGTGACAATACATATTATTTCTTTGTATTTGTCTGTTTTCCAAGTTTTCTGTAAGGAACATGTGTGAATTTTATCATTGAGAGTTTTGGGGGTTTGGGTTTATTTAAAATAAGAAATGGCTTTACAGAAATTCTCTGGAGACTAATCTCTCCTTTGGACAACGCTTCACAGTGTCTACCAGCCCTTCAGTCAGGAGGTTCTCTCTTTTTTTTTTTTCCTTAAATTTTTAGTGGAGTCTAATTGATTTACAATGTTGTGTTAGTTTCAGGTGTACAGCAAAGTGAATCAGTTATACGTATACGTACATCCACTCTTTTTTAGATTCTTTTCCCATATAGGTCATTACAGTGTATTGAGAAGAGGAAGTTCATTTTTATATTAATCCACGTCTAGAGAATCAGGGAAGAGAAAGACGAAAATGGAAAACACATGCTGTCCCTCTGACTGCAGAGCTCCAGTTCTTGTTATTCTTTGGTATCTTTACCATGAGGTTCATGGGTGGGGGGCAGGGGGGGGGTTCAGGGCAGAGATGCCACCAGTGGTCAGGAGTCCATGACTGTGAGGCCCGAGGAAGCAGAGAGCTTCCCGCGCTGACCAGCTCAACCCCAGGGCGTCTGCTGGACCCTCCCCAGTGAGTGCCCGCCAGGAGATCTGAGAAAGAGTGTGCTGGAAAGTTCAGGGCAACACCACCTCCTTCTAGGGAAAACCCCAAATGCCCAGGGATCACGGGCCTCCGTGGACTGGGGTTCAAACCCTGACTTGACCACTTTTTTGCTGTGAATTTCAGGCAGAGCAGTGGAGCTTGCCAAGCCTCAGTTTCCCCCTCCAAGACAATGGGGGCAAATAGTGCAACCCCAGCTCCTTAGCAGGGAGTCATGGAGAGCAAACTCCTGACACGGGTGGGCTCGGAGATGCTAGTTGATTGAGGTCAAGGTCATTACTCCAGGCAAAGGGCAGGACATGATAACTTCTTCAACTTGAACTGGCTCTTTGAGAAGACATGAGCTGGGAAGAAGATGCTTTCTTTCTGGGCTCCAGCCCTGCACGTGTGTGCACACATTTGACTCTACCTATGCGGCCGGGGAGACCAACAGAGCTCAGGATTTCCTTTGCTCAAGATCTGCACCGTCCAATCTTGTAACCACATGAGGCTACATGTAGCTATTTAAATGTAAACTATTTCGATTAAAATGAAATTTAAAAATTCTGTTCCTTGGTTGCACTGAGCACATGTCAAATGTTCAGTAGCCACATGTGGCGGCTATCATGGACAGCACAGATTAAACCCTGCCACCATCCCAGAAGATTCCATTATTCAGAGCCATCCTAGTGGCTCAGCGGGACCCCAGAGGACAGCCCTAGACAGTGAAGGATTCTGGTGGCGATCTGTGCTCTCATTTCTGCAACAACACCTTCTCTATTTGAAAACAAAAATCTACAGAAGTGCCATCTCGTGTCTGGCATATTTGGGGGATAAGCAAGCAGACCCCTGGGTGGGTGAGGTTGGCGGCCCCTGCAAGCATCAGGCCCCGAAGCCGAAAGAGGCTTCTGCTCACGGGTTGACTGCTCTTAAAAAAACAACCAATAAGGAGGTGGTGCTTTTGTTTTTTTTAACAGAAATATTTTAAGGAATCTGTTTTCAAAATGGTTTGGTGCTTTCTTCACAGAAAGAGAAAGGGCGGCTCCAAGCAGTGAGGACACTGAGCCACCCGACAGCTCAGGGGCCAAGACAGCCTCCAGACACCCCAGATCCTCCCTGGGGCCCCAGGTTCTCAGCGGTACCCGGACGCGCTGGGGCTCCCCTGGACAGTAGGATGGATCCAGCTCTGCTTCTCCAACCTTCTCCTGAGGGAGCTTGGGAATCTTGATTTCTATTCCTGATCTCAAATGTGGTCTGTTCCTCCCTCGGAACGTGTAGGTGCTGTCAGCGTCCTCAAGCTGTGCCACCCCTGGGAGCTCCAGCCACACCCAGCTGCCAACACCAGCCCAGCTGAGTTGAGTGATGTCTCTGGCTAAGCCCGTTCCACCCACACTCAGGCGTGGCCATCAGAAGTGTACAAATGTTGTTCAACAGTGTACAGTCGTGCAAATACCCCGCGCCCTCGCCCCCTGGGCTGGGGGTGGTGGTGTAGCTCCGTGCACTCGTCCCAGATGCCCCAGCATGCCTGAGCTCAGCTGCCCACCGTGGTCACTGACCAACCCCACCCTCTTCATCACCTCCCTCCCTCTCTGTCTCCCTGCACACATCCCTACCGCTCTGTCCTGGGATCACCTCCCAAATAAACGATTTGCCCTCGAAACGTTTGTTTCAGGGTCTGATCCTGGAGAACCCAACCCAACAGTCCAAGAGCAGCACCAGAAAGTTCTAGAATCAAGAGAGAAACATGTGATTAAGATGGAAGGGGGAGGTGAGAATCCACAGAGAAGTTCGGAGCGATTTCTCAGCGAAGGAGCCGATCATCTGGGATTCCCATGGCTCAGAGGGATCCCCGAGATTCAAATATATCCTTCTAGACACTCCAGGGGGTTGAAAGCAGAAAGGGGCCCATGCGTCTGCCCTGGAGGATCAGTTTAAACACCTTCCCCACGAGGGGCCCAGATCCCTAGCAGAGGCCCAGCCCCTCGAGCCAGGTCCAGTCAGCCAGGTTAGGGGAGACCCCCACGAGCCTCCGTGGGCATAGCACTCACTGGAAACCAGAAGGGACAGGTGCCAAACGTGGGACAGTGTAGCCCCAGAGTCAGGGGGGTCACGGGAAGGAAGGAGGCCACGTCCTGCCCTGGTCCCTGTGCAGGGGGCCAGCGGGCTGCCCTCGCCCTGTCTCCTCTCCACAGAGAGACGACCCCCTTGCTGGGTGGGGTCAGAACACCCCCCAACGCCTGCACCCCAGGGCACAGCAGGCCAGCAACTGGCAGAGAGACCTCCTCACCAGGCACATCCATAGCTCGAGAGCAGCCGTCATCTGACAGAGAAGTGAGAGCCTAAAACTGTCCTCTATGTATGAAATAGATAACTAATAAGGACCTACTGTATAGCACAGGGAACGCTCCTCAGTACTCTGTAATGGCCTATATGGGAAAAGAATCTAAAAAAGAGTGGATATAGGTATATGTATCACTGATTCACTTTGCTGTACGGCAGAAACTAACACAACATTGTAAATCAACTATACTCCAATAAAAATTTTTTTTAAATAAAATAAAACTGTCCTCGTCGGCTACATTTTGGTGTTTCTGCAAAAGCATTCAGTGAACCCAGGGTTTCCTCTTGCTGCAGAGCTGCATTGTTATGTCTGGTCACCCACGGACTTTTCCAGACTGTCTGCATCCCTGCTTCCAGAGTGGCCGGTGGGAGGAGCTGGGTCAACGGCACGGACAGCTCACTGCCTAGATTATTGGGCTGTTTTGGTTTTTAGCTTTGAATTTTGAACTAATTTTAGACTTAGAGGAAAGTTGCAAAAAATAATACAGAGTTCCCGTATGTTCCTCATTCCGCCTCTTCCCATGTTAGCGCCTCACATCACCCAGCATGGTTGTTAAGGACAGAAAATTAGCATCGGTGATTCAAGTTAACATCTGGTAACTGAGCTGCAGACGGTACTAAATTTCACCTTTCCTCCAATAATGTCCTTCTGGTGCAGAATTTTATCCACGATCCCACATTTCATTCAGTGGTTGTTTCTTCTTAGTCTCCTCTAGTCTGGGACAGATACTCCGTGTTTCCTGGTCTCCAAGGACCTTGACACTTAAGAGTACTGGTCAGTTATTTTGTAGAATGTCCTTCAACTTTGGTTTGTTCAATGTTGTCTCATAGTTGGAGTGAGATTATGCATTTTTTGGCAAGAATTCCATTAAAATGATCTTGTGTCATAATGTCAAAGGGTTCATGATGCCAATATGTCCTAATACTGGTGATGTTAACCTTGATCACTAGGCTAACACTGTGTCTACCAGGTTTCTCCGCTATGAATGCAGTTGTATAAGATATACTCTTGGGTGCCTGGCTTTTTTTTCTCAATACAATAACAAGTTTTTGAGATTCAGCCATATTGTTGCAGGTATTATCTGTTCCTTTTCATTGCTGTAGAGTGTTTCATTGTATAAATATACCACCACTTCTCTCTACCTCTAGGGATGATGGGAAGCATCAGCATCTCCCTCTCCATTGCCTGCAGCACTTTGGAGGTTGGTGCACTGAGTACAGTTGTACAGTGCACGACCTGCGCAACTGGATGTGGCAAACTGTGATCCAAGGACTACCTGAATTACAATCCAGGGCCTCTGATTTCTTTATCCCAGGGGATTCTACCGCATAATATTATTTGGAAGCTCAAGGTGAAGCTCATGCTCTGGCATAGCAGAATGGTATAGTGCTTATACTCATGAGCTTTGAAATCTGACTCCTGGTTCAAACCTTGTTCTTGACACTCATGAGCTACGTGAACTTGAACGAGTTACTTTTCACTGTGACTGTTCCGTCAGTCAAAGATGTGACGTTGGTAGTACCTGTCCTATAAGCCTATTTCAAAGACTGAATGACATTTTTTTAATAGATCTTCATTGGAGTATCATTGCTTCACAATACTGTGTTAGTTTCTGTTGTACAACAAAGTGAATCAGCCATATGCGTACATATATCCCCATATCCCCTCCCTCGTGAACCTCCCTCCCACCCTCCCTATCCCACGTATCTAGGCCATCGCAAAGCACCGAGCTGATCTCCCTGTGCTATGCAGCTGCTTCCCACTAGCTATCTATTTTACATTCGGTAGTGTGTATAAGTCGATGCTACTCTCACTTCGCCCCAGCTTCCCCCTCCCCCTCTGTGTCCTCAGGTCCATTATCTATGTCTACGTCTTTATTCCTGTCCTGCAACTAGGTTCATCAGTACCTTTCTTTTTTAGATTCCACATATATGTGTTAGCATACGGTATTTGTTTTTCTCTTTCTGACTTACTTCACTCTGTATGACAGACTCTAGGTCCATCCACATCACTACAAATAACTCAGTTTCGTTTCTTTTTATGGCTGAGTAATATCCCATTGTATATATGTGCCACATCTTCTTTATCCATTCATCTGTCAATGGACATTTAGTTTGCTTCCATGTCCTGGCTATTGTAAATAGAGCTGCAATGAACATTGTGGTACATGACTCTTTTTGAATTATGGTTTTCTCAGGGTATATGCCCAGTAGTGGGATTGCTGGGTCATAGGGTAGTTCTAGTTTTAGTTTTTTAAGGAACCTCCATACTCATCTCCATAGTAGTTGTATCAATTTACATTCCCACCAACAGTTCAGAAGGGTTCCTTTTTTACCGGCATTTATTGTTTCTGGATTTTTTTGATAATGGCCATTCTGAACAGTATGAGGTGATACCTCATTGTAGTTTTGAGTTGCATTTCTTTAATAATTAGTGATGTTGAGCATCTTTTCATGTGCTTCTTGGGCATCTGTATGTCTTCTTTGGTGAAATGTCTAGTCACCCAAGTCCAGGACACAGAGAGTCCCATACAGGATGAACCCTAAGAGAAACACACCAAGACACATATTAATCAAGCTAACAAAAATTAAATTCAAAGCAAAAATATTGAAAGCAGCAAGGGAAAAACAAGAAATAACATACAAAGGAATCCCCATAAGGTTATCAGCTGATTTCTCAGCAGAAACTCTGCAGGCCAGAAGGGAGTGGCAGGATATACTTAAAGTGATGAAAGAGAAAAACCGACAACCAAGAGTACCCAGCAAGGATCTCATTCAAATTTGAGGGAGAAATCAAAAGATTTTCAGACAAGCAAAAGCTAAGAGAATTCAGCACCACCAAACCAGCTTTACAACAACTGCTAAAGAAACTTCTCTAGGCGGGAAACACAAAGGAAGAAAAAGACTCACAAAAACAAACCCAGAACAATTAAGAAAATGGTAATAGGGACATACATATCGATAATAACCTTGAATGTAAATGGATTAAATGCCCCAACCAAAAGACATAGGCTGGCTGAATGGATACAAAAACAAGACCTGTCTATAAGAGACCAACTTCAGACCTAGGGACACATACAGACTGAAAGTGAAGGGATGGAAAAAGATATTCCATGCAAATGGAAACCAAAAGAAAGCTGGAGTAACAATACTTGTATCAGGTGAATGATATTTAATTAGAAGAAAGCCTTTAGCATGGTGTCTGGCATATAATAAACACCCAACAAATATTGTTATTGTTAATGACATCATTGTTGTTCTTATTATTTATGAATTAGTAATAATATTATAAGACTGCTCATTTGCTTTGCAACCTCCATGGCCTAGCCAAGGTGACACATCCAATTAACCATCACAGTGGGCTACAGTTTGTGGCTTCCACTCACGTGGAGGGTCTCAAAACTCAAGATCCCTGCGGCAGCCAGTGCAGTGACTAAATGAGGGAACTAGTCGGGTGAGGCTTCCTCCTGACCTTCAGGAGGAGTGGGGACTGTGGCTAACTAGGGAGCCCATGCTTTGCCTCAATCCACTCTCACGTGGCAACATGGAGCACCTGGAGTGCCAGACACACCAATTTTTTTCAAGAAATATTGAAATACGGATTTCTATGTGAATTATTCTATTTCTTTAATGATGGTAACTAATTTTTTTAAATATGTGCAGGCCAAACAAATCCAAGTGTAGAAGTACCTTTAGGCAGCTCATTTGCAATCAGACTCACAGGATCTTGCTGGATCTGTCAGATTCCTTGTTTTACTGATGCATGGAACTTTTGGTAAATAAATGGTAGCTTTGTAGAGGGGGTAGTAAGTTCTTTCAAAACAGGATTTCTCTGAAAACCCAGAGCATTTTAGGGATCACGGTTTAGTGTAGATCAGAATCATCTGGAGGGCTTGTTAAAACACAGGTGCTGCGTCCCACCTCTCGTCTCTGGTCCACTGGATCCAGAGTGAAGGCTAAGAATTCGCATTTCTAACAAGTCCTGCTGGCCCAGGGGCCAGACTCTGAGAACCACTGGTCTAGAGGGAAATGAGAACATGGGTGGGTGTCGTGGCAACATGACAGGGTAGAGCCTGCAGTGGGGGAAGCTGGGTGGTCATCCTCTTCGAGGTCACTAGGTCATGCCGGTTCTGGGCTGTTACTTTGGACTCGCCGGGTTCTCAGTCCTTCCCGTCTCCCCCTCTGGGGTCCTGTTCCTCAGAGCTCCGTAAGGAAACGTGAATGGAGGAAGGTGAGGTGAAGGCACCTCCTACAAGATTCTCCCCCCCCCCACAGCCCATGAATGATGCCCTGAGGCCCAGGGGCCTGAGAATGAGCCTTCCTGGTCCATCTCTGATGGTTGCACGAGTGTACTTAATGCCACCTAAAATCGGAAAAATAACCAGGAAAACGATAAACTTTATGTTACGTATATTTTACTACAATAAAAAATATACGTGTGTGTGTGTGTGTGTGTGTGTGTATGTGTGTGTGTATGTGTGTAGTTTTCTGACAATTTGCTATAGCAGCCCCGGGAAACTAATACACCCTCCATGAATGTTGGCCGAAAAATAAAGGGAGAAGGGGAAGATGATTTTGAAGGTGATGAGTAGCAGAACAAAAGCTTTGACCCATGTCTGTGCATCTCAAACCTAAGCCAGCCTCCCCAGCTACGGCGAGGTGGTGTCTCCTGGACTAGACACCCTCATCCCAGCCTCCTCCAAGTCACTTGACCCCGTGGCTCTTGGAGAGCTGGCTGGGAGACAACTCCGGGCCCCCAGGAGGCCAGGGCTGGAATTCACAGGCCACATTCTCTGGGTGGGCTCTATAGCCCCCACAGGAAAAGGAGTGGCAACCCCCTCAGAGTCCCTGCACGTTGCAAGAGGGTGAGGGTCCTGCTCTGTTGGCCCACTGACCTGAACAGAAGCCGAGTGCCGTCTGCCAGGGACACCACAGCCACCATCCCCCGCCCCGCAGGGAACAGGGCCTGCCGCCTGGTGGCTCCTCCCTGGACGCCTGGCCCTGCCTTTGCTGGTTTGGGTCCAGTGGAGGCTTCTCTCCATGGCTGAGAAACGGGAGGAAGGAGATTCACTCCAGCTGTTCTTAGATGCCACCAACAGCTGTCTCCCCGCCGTCTAGTCTAGTCTAGTCTCTGCCCCCTTCCCCCTCGGGGGCATGAATTAGGGTCTCTACAGCTCAGCCAAGTGGGATGGGTCTATGTGTGCTCATTCAGGCCCAGGCACCTGAATTAGGAGGGGCCTCAGCCACTGCGTCACAGTGACCAGAAAATCAAGAAGAATGAACTCAGAACCTCTCAAGAACGCCCCCGTCTCCACTCTGCGAGGAAGAGGCCGCATCAGCTAGGACAGAGGCTCCTCCCATGAGGTCCCTGGCAGAGCCGGTGCCCTGGCAACCCCGCTCCACGCACTTTACCTCATGCGCTCAGAATGTCCTACTGAGAGAGGAGGACACGATCTGGAGTCCACCTCTGGTCACAGAGAGGACAAGCGTCACTGCCACGCGGCTCCCCAGAAGGCTGGAAAAAGCTGGGGCTCCAAATGCATACCCCCTCTCCCCAAAGCTGACTTTGGAAAGAATTTCCCACATCCCGAGCTCCTGTCTCCCTTTGATTTTTCTTTAAATCATAACCACATATTTCTTGAATTTTTCCTTTGGCCAAGAAACACAGGCCTCCTGACCAGCACCCCAGCCCTACCCACCCCTCTGGCCTGGGCCCCAGCCGTCCAGGCCCCTTTTTAGCTGGCAACGGGGCAAACAGACCCCCTACATGTGGAATTGAAGCTGCAGCTGGCCCAGGCTGGAGGAGGCGCCAGAGCTGCGCCCACAAACAGGGCTGGCTGTCCACTAGTCTCGGCCTCATCATTAGCTCTGGTTACGGGGTCAGGGCGGGGCCCTGAAGACACTTCCTTTCCCTCCTAGAAGTTCCCACCACCTGTGCTCCTCCAGCAACTGGATTCCCTAAATCCAGCATCCTTGCGGTTTGCCTGGCTCAGCACCACCTGCATTTAGTCCAAGCTGGGAATGAGTTTGAGATGGTCCCATGCTATTAGCTGCGCTCCTGAAAGCATGACCATTTTGCTTCTCTCTTAGCATGTCCATCCCCACCTGTACTCTTCTCTGGGCGATAAGCTCAGAGGGAGGTCCTGTGGCTCTCCTGGCTTCAGTCAGCCCTGGGCCCTGGCCCTGGCTCGGCCACTGTCAGCTGTGCCTGCTGGTCTGTCCCTTGCACTCACAGGCCTGAGTCACGGGGGCCAAACGGAGGCCCACGTACCATGTGTCTGAATATCTAAATGTTATAACTCAAGCTAATGAGCCATTCAGTAAAATATGCTCCATGTCCCTACATTGACTGTATTCTTTCTAAAGGGCTAGGAGGCCACGTTTGAATTCAGCATTCTAGGGCTCCATGGAGATCCACTGCAGGACATGGCCAGGTGGGGAGAGCTGACCCAGGCCAAGGCCTGGCCCCTGGCCTGCCCGCAACCACTCTGTCTTGTCCTGCAAAGGCCTCCTACACATGCACACAACCTCCCAGCCCCGAGTCCAAGTTCCACCAACCCTTCCACAAAGAGCTGCCCCTCGGCCACCCCTGCACCTGCTCCAGTCCTGGGTTGCCTTTGGGGATGTGGTTAGAGTCAGGGAGGAGACCCGCGTGGGCCCTGGGAAGAGGCCTCGTGCCATTGGGGCAAGAGATCTAGGGTCCCAGATACACGAGGCTTGGTCCTGGAGGCCTCACAGGCTCTGGGTAGGCATGTCCCCCAGCCCCTAGCCTCCTTACCCCCTGGCAAGGGGCAGAGCAGGGAAGGGCCAGAGCGCAGCCCACTAAAGTACAGGGTCCAAGGCAGTGTCCCCCTCCCTTGCTGAGGTCTAGGCCTCTACTGATGTGACCTTGGGATATTTTCTCAACCTCTCTATGCCTCAGCTCCCTCCTCTGTAAAAAGGAGATTATAATAAGGCTTGCTCCACGGAGGTGGTGTGAAGGTTGACCAGGATAAAGCAAGTAAAACTCCCAGCACAGTGTCTAAAATGTAGTAAGTGAGTGAATACTGCTGCATAACAAAAGACTCCAAAGCTTAGCGACCCCAAGCAGCACACCATTCCTTGATCTCTGATGATTTCGTGGGTGAAGAATTCAGGCAGGGCTAGGCTGGGCAATTCTTCTGCTCCTCGTGGCATCTATGGTGGTTACTCAGTGACCAGCTGGTGGGTTGCTGGTTTGAAGGAGCTTCACTCGTGTTTTGGTACTTTGGGGGGGACAGCTGGAAGGCTGGTCTCCGCTGGGACTACTGCCAGCATGCTCACCTGTGGCCCCTTTAGCATGATGAGCTCAGGGTGGTCAAACTTCTCTCACGGCAGGTCAGGGCTCCCAGACAAGAGATGGAAGCTCCCAGACACATAAGCCCTGGGCCTGGAAACTAGGACAGCAGCACTGCTGCCATTCTCTGCTGGTCGAGTGGCCACAGAGCCTCACCTAATTCACAGAGAAGGGACAGAGGCTCCGCGTTTCAACGGGAAGGACAGCAAAGGATGTATAGCCATCTTTATCACAGATGGAAAAATTATAACTGTTATAATTTTTCAAACAAGGGAGGGAAAATAGGAGGCCAGAAGATGGTGGGGCCATTTGGTCTACGACATCTTGAGGTATAACAAGATGATTTTTGGAGCCTTAATGTTTAGTACTGTTCTGAAGGCTCTCTCCTCTCCTGACCCCTGTCCCTTGACCCACCCCACGTCCCATTCAGTAGATCCTCGCCTTGCGTGAGTTGATCCACTTGACCAAACTGAAGTTCCTACCGAGGGTGATGCGTGTCATGAGGTGCTGATGGGAGGGTAGATGGACGTGCAGAGAGGCTCCACCTTCTCCTGTGAGGCTCACAGTCTAGGGAAGGGAATAAGGAAGTTGTACATCCAGTGGGGTGCTGCTAAGCCAGCTCTCGGGGAGGGGGCAGATTTGTAGTGTTTGTTGATTTTCCTGGCATGAATCCTTCCCCAGTGGTGGATTTCAAATGGCCAACATGACTTTACTGAACCTAAGCTGGTGCACATTGGCTCCGGTCCCCACTGATGGTTTCCAAAGGGTAAAAACAAGGTGGGTGTGGTCAATGCCGAGAACAAGCTGCAGGGGAGACCGTGTCCGGTTGGGGTGGGATGAGGGATGGTACCTCCTGAAGGTGATGGCGTTTGGGGTGAGTTTGGGGGGCGGGAAGAGATGTGTGAAGACCTCCCAGGCAGGAGGGGCAGTCTGGGGAAAGACCCAGGGCTGGGAAAGCCCAGGGCGCATGGGAGACCCATCCCAGCCAGAGGCAGGATACATGGAGAAGAATGGTTGAAGATCTGATCGGAAAAGGCAAAGCAGCTGGACTTGAAAGCAGAGCTGAAGGCTTCTGCGCAGGGGCTGACCTGATCCAGACAGGGAAGCAGGAGCAGGTGCAGGCAGCCCGGGTGCAGGGGGAGCCCTGCGGGGAGAAGGGGGCGGGAGGGGCAGCCCAAGCTGCACAGCCAGCTCGGCTTTCACATGAGGGACACATGGTCAAGGGCCGTGGTACCCTAGGCTCCGAGGTTACAGCTGGGGATTTGCAGTGACTTGTTAGTTTGCTCTGAGGAGTTATTCTCCCAGAGAAATGAGAAAAGTTAATGGACAATTCCTGAAAACAGTTCCTTCTTCCAGACAAAGAATGAGGTGCTCTCCAGTGGCCGCTGTAGGGGAGAATTTGGGGACGGGGCTTCTCCAAGGCCTCCCTGCACGAGGCCCAGCATCCTTCATGGACCCTCCAAGGCCTCAAGCCCCTCTTGGTCACCTGTCCCCACAGTGACAAAGGGAAGGCAGGACAGGGAAAGCCAAGAGTGTGTTTTGCGCATGAGACGCCTGGGCCCTGGTCAGGCTGGTGGGCCACCCCTCAGCCCTGTTGTGCTCCATCTAGCCTGGTGTCATCCTAAATGAGGGTGGACATGAAGAGCCACCAAAGACCCATGTGTCCCTTACACTATGACACATTGTCCCCTTTAATCGTCATACACATCCCATCTGAGAGTCGGTATTTATAGCCCCACTTAACAGGTGGAGCTGAGGCCCAAAGAGGTGAGAGACTCTGGCAGGCAGGATGCAGGAGGCCAAAGGCCCCTCCCTGCCCAGGGCTTGGCCTTGGGGTATCCAGCCTGTTTGGGGACAGAAAACTCGCACCCGTGAAATAATCAGAAGGAATAGAGAAGGCTTTCTGTAGTTATCTTCAACTCAACAACCCTGACGATGCTGGGTCTGCAGAAGCCCTTGGAAACCCCTCAGGACAACACATTTTACCCATGTTTACTGCATAGAAACAGCCCTTACGGTGACCCAAACGGAACCACCTCCATTCGTGTGTAACCAGAGTACAACCCAGCCTCCTCGGGGCCAGGCAAACAGGGTTGAATTCACATGAAACATGGTCCTCTCCCAAAGCCTTGAAAGTGTTTTTCTAAAGTATCTGGAAGAGGCAAACACAGGAGAAGAAGGGGTGGGGAGGAGGGAAGAGAGGGAATATTCCAAACCCGCGGCGCCACCATTCTTTCTCCCCAGAGCCCCGCAGCATAGGGAGCTCTCCGCTCTCCCCTGCAGGCTCCGCAGCCCTCTGCCTGCCTCGCCCCCTCCTCCCCACTCGCTCTCTCCTACCTCCCTTCTCCAGGAGACTTCCCCTCTGAGAGTAGCTCTAAGTGCTTTCTTAAGAAAATCAGTTTAGCCTCTCGGGCCTCCAGCATCTTCTGAACGCCTCCCCAGCCATTACCCAGTGAAAACAACCAAGGCTGGGTGACGGAGGCCAGCCAAGTCCAAGGGAAAAACGTGTTTGTCACTGTCACTCGTTTCATCGCCTGTGATGGGGACGATTCTGAGCTGCGGCTAAAGGCACCGATGTCACCTCAGCTCAGTCACTCTGTAAGTGTGTGACCTCGATGAATTCTTTAACCCTTGGACCTTGACTTAGAGTAGAAACTGGGAATGGGCACTCCTCCCTGTGGGATGAGAGGTGCCGTGAACTTTGAACCTGCTACGTCCGGGGTTGAGGAATGATCAACTTCCCGACAAAAGGCACAACCAAATCTCATCCCCGAGGAAACAGACCCAAGCAGGAGGCCGCTCCCCAGAACAATCGGTCTGTGGTCCTCAAAAGCATCATAAAGGACATAGGGCTCTAGAGAGACATACAGGCTGAAGGCAGTGTGGTCTGGGATTGGACACTAACTCAAGGATGGGGGGGTTTCTATAAAGGACATTCTAGGCACAGCTGGGGGGACACGTCCTTGCATCACGCAGTAGATCATAGCTCTGAGTCCATGCCATAGCTCGTGAATTTGATAAACTGTACTGAGCATGTGTAGGAAGATGTCCTTGTGCTTGGGAGATACACACTGAAGTATTTATGAGTAAAGCAGCAGGACTCTCCAACATTTTCAAGTGTTTCAGAAATTAATAACAGTGGGACTTCCCTGGTGGCGCAGTGGTTAAGAATCTGCCAGCCAATGCATGGGACATGGGTTTGATCCCTGGTCCGGGAAGATCCCACATGCCGCAGAGCAACTAAGCCTGTGCGCCACAACTACTGAGCCTGTGCTCTAGACGCACGTGCCACAGCTACTGAAGCCCGCGTGCCTAGAGCCCATGCTCCGCAACAAGAGAAGCCACCGCAATGAGAAGCCCGCGCACCGCAAGAAGAGTAGCCCCTGCTCGTGCAGCAACGAAGACCCAACGCAGCCAAAAATAAGTAAATAAATAATAAAATTTAAATAAATAAATAACAAAAAAGAAAAGAAATTAATAACAGCATGAGTGTTATATGTGCATGTGTATATGATACATATATACTATATATATATGTTTTATATATATGGAGAGAGGACAATGGGAAATGTTAATAATTAGGAAATCTGATGACTTTTTGGCCCTGTTTTTATAAGTTTTCTGTGGAAGTATTTCAAAACAAATAGTTAAGAAGAAAAACAATAGTGGTACACAGGAGCTCTGCGGTTATGAATTTTAAAATATCAAAGAAGCTTGTTACTCAACTCTCTCATTCAACAAGCATTTACTGAGCACCTACTATATGCCAGACAGGGCTAGCAACGGGGACGCAGGGAACAAAAGCCTCAGTGTAGAAGGCCAGACCAGGGTCAGGTGTGCAGTGGGCTCCACCGTGTGCTCACCCATCCCCCTTAGACAATAGGCTCTCATTGCCCCAGGGAAGGCTGGTACCCATTGCCGGCAGGCCCTTCCCGGGAATTGCCCTCACCTGAAGGCATCCACTTGGCCTAAGGTTGCACCCCCCTCCTGGCATCTAATGGCTGGTCATTTCGGTGTGTGGGTAAAGGCCTGGCCCCTTGCCTGGGTTTGGGATAACAATAAAGGCCTCCCAGATTCAGATCTCCCACAGGGTCAGCTCAGACTCCCGTGGAGACAGCGTCGCAGTTCAACTTCTCCCTTTGCCAAGAGCACACGACCACAGACTCAGGGTTTGTGTCCAAGGAAACTGATCAACGACAGAGTCCCAACAGGAAACAGATGCCACCGTCAGATTAGGAAAATTCAAGGTGGGTTCCAAAGGGACAACGTACATGAGCGTGGGTGGGGTGGGACCAGAGGGACAAAGCAGTGACCAGGGGCCGGGAGCAACCAGGCTGCTATCACCCCTATGCGGGACACCCCAGGAGACAGTGCACCTGTGGAGCAGCGTCCTTCGGCGAGACACAGCCAGCCCAAGATGGCCCTGCTGAGAAGGAGCTGTGACCTCCTTGCTCTCCCTGCCCCTCTGACTCCTGCCTGGGCTCCCACTGAACCCAGACAGACGTCAAGTGTGTGAGAACTACTGATGCTCTGTGTCAGCCCCTAGGGCACGGGGGGGGGGGGGAGGGGGGGGGGGGGTCTGGGGGCAGATGGGAGACAACCAGTGTAGGGCCCAATACTCCACCTTTGGGTCTTATCCCTTCAAGAATTTGATGGAAGTTCTGAACTCTCCCCGGGGAAATGGAACGAACTCACACACCATTCTGCACCTAATTTTGAGGAATTCATGGACGTTCCTCCAGGAAGTCACTGCACCCTCAGTTAAACAATGCGGAGCTATGGAGTGGTCCAAGTAGAGCCCAAATATGGGCTACAGGAGGGAGGAGAAGAGCAGAAGAACGGGAGGGGGTGCCAATATCCTTATCCTACAAAGCTGGGAATCGAGAGCTACATCGGCAACTGGTGTTGGAATAGGAGGTGCTCCTATAGAAACCAAAATTAGTCATCGAAAGTTGACACATTGGGAGTAGGGAGCTGAATCCCCATCTTAACTATTGTGGGGTGAATAGCTATTGTCTAACGATGGTAACTGAGGAAGGGAGGTATAAGTTTGTGATTTGGAGTCTAGAGGAAAAACATAAACTGGAACTTCCGAAAGGTGCTGTCTCTGGGGACTGGGACAGGTGGGCCAGTGCAGCAGATGCGATGCAGCTGCTTTCATTTTAAGCTTTTCTGACATATCTGAGTTGTTGCCACATAATACATTGCTCTTATAAATATAAATATACTTTTAGAAACCTTGCCTTTTTTTTTTGAGGGGGGAGGGACTTCCCTGGTGGTCCAGTGGTTAAGATTCCATGCTCCCACTGCAGGGAGCATGGGTTCGATCCCCCAGGGAGCATGGGTTCAGTCCGTGGTCAGGGAACTAAGATCCCACATGCTGTGCAGTGCAGCCAAATAAGTAAATAATAAAAATAAATAAAATATAAAAACCTTGCTTTTTATCTGCCCTTATCTCTCTCCCTCCAAGGCCCCAGAGCCAGTCAAACCCTGTATCCCTCCAGAGGCTGGCTCGCTCCCACCTGCAGAGCAGAAACGGCCCTGCTTCCACCACCCAATTCTGTGTCACAACAAAACCAAAATATGGTGACTCAAAACAATAAAAATGTATTATTTCTCACGATTCTGTAGATTGACCAGGTGGTTCTGGCTGGGAGCTCAGGGGAGCTGCTGACCGGAAGCCTCCGTCCCTCTGTTTGTGTGTGTGTGTGTGTGTGTGTGTGTGTGTG
>NW_021703769.1:47425551-47449087 GCF_005190385.1 Monodon monoceros | reverse complement strand
TGTGTGTGGTGTGTGTGCGTGTGGTGTATGTTTGTGTGTGTGGTGTGTGTGCGTGTGTGGTGTGTGTGGTGTGTGTGCGTGTTGTGTGTGTGTGTGGTGTGTGTGTGTGTGTGTGTGTGTGTGTGTGTCTCTCCAAGCAGCTGCATGAGCCTCCTCACAGAATGGCGATTGGGTTCCAGGAAGGAACAATTCAGGAAGCAAAGGCAGAAGCTACAGGTCTCTGCAGCCTTGGTACTTGCATATCATCACTCACACTGTGTTCTATTTACCCAAAGAAGTCAAAGCCCAGCCCGAACTTAAGAGCAGGGAATTAGATCTCATCTCTGAGTGTGAGGAAGTGGCCAAGAATCGTGGTCATCCCAACGGGCGGAGACAAAAAAGCTTCACGGCAAAGGCTGAAGACCGTCACGTGACCGCTGCCCCTCGCCCCAGCAGGGCTCCCACCGGCCACACCTTGACGGACTGTCTGCTGACGACTTCCCGCCTGCGCTTGTGCTTCTGCACGGTCCCAGCCCTTTCGGGCCTGTCCTTTCAGTCTTCTGAGTGCAGTGCCACCCATGGTCCCAGACTGATGTGATCCCCTTGGTTCTTGATTTTTTACTAGTATCCTGGCCTTCAGATTTTAAAGCCCCAGATGACACAAACTAAGTCTTCTAGAAAATGCTCTGTACATTTTAGTGGAAGTCACTTTGCCCTCCCCCTGGAGGGTTGTAGTTAATAAATGCAATCAGTGTTTAAATTATGTATCTATGAATATATACATTACACAGCCATATCTGCAAGGCTGCCACCTTGCATAACTCCAGGGAGGCCCCATTCACACCATAGGCTGTGTATATGGTGCCCCTGGAGTTACTCAGTGCACAGCTCACACAACTGAACATGGACTCCCTGGGTATGGATGCTTGATAAATATGTGTTTCATTTGACCTCTCCAGTGTATACTCCTTTCAGGGCAGTGGCTCTCAACTTGGCTGTACATTATAACCACCTGGGCAGGCCACAGCCCCAAATAATTACATCTGAATCACTTTGGGGTGGGACCCGGCATCAGTATTTTTAAAGCTCCCTAAGAGATTCCAATGTGCAATCAAGGGTTAGAACCAGTACTCTCAGGGAGTGTGTACAGAATCTTTGAAAAGGCTTGTGGTTTTTATTGTAAAACTATAAAATAGCTGGCATTATTGTAGGAAAAAAATTGAAAGTCGCACAGAAACCTAAAAAAGCAAAACAAAAAAACCACCTCCGTGTGCTATTACCCCGCTGGGATTTTCTTTTCTCTGTGAACCTATTTCCCCAAGGAGTCGTGCGCCCGAGGTTTGCCAGCTTCCATCCTGCTCCTGTTTAAATGAGGAGTGGGCGGGGAGAGTTGGGGTGCTGTTGGTAAACTTCACCTTCCCTCTGGCCTCAGGCTGAACGTGTGAACCCTGTTTATCTGCAGAGGTAGTTCAGCTCCTCCTTTAACCTTTCCTAGGGACACTCGGAGTCAAAGGTCACATCCTATGCCTCCTGTGGCCTCAGTGGGCTCCAGGCGTTGGAGGGAGACTTTCATTACCTGGCTGGGCCTTGCCTTGCCCTTCTGTGAGAGGCCGGCACACGCCGTCTGCCATGGCTCCCAGCTGTGCGGAGCTGGAACCCCGCGTGACACCTCCTGAGCCTTCGTATCGGTCTAATAATCCTCCGGAACACTCAGCCGAGCCCAAGCCCCCGGCCTCTCTTGACCCCAGGACCCCAGGTCTTCCTCCCTGTTTGGTGGGGTCCCTGGCTCCTGATCCAATGCCAGGTCCAAGGCCAATGCCAAGCCTCAGGCCCAGCGGAACAGGGGCCGGTGACCTGCGGGCCCACCTCCACTGGTCCCATTGCCGACCACTGCCCACGGCTGGGACACGTGGCTTCTTTATCAGGGCCCTGGGTAGGGCCTGTTGCTGCTGAAGTATCCCAGAGAAACTTCCCAAGCACCCGGCCCTGGAGGTCCCTCCACTTGGCCCCCAGCCCTGGCTCAGATGCCTCTTGCCATGACATGAAGGACTCACAGCACACAAACATTTCCTGAAAGCCTGTTATAGCACGTGCTGTTCCTGGTGGCAGGAGTTACAGCTGGTTCCTCCCTCTTGGAGCAAAGACGGAACAGGTGTCCCGAGGGGCCCTTACTGGGATGTAACCCTGCCCGCTGCCTGGAGGAAGGGCTGGTGGACGGGCCATGCAGGGTGACGAGAAGCGGGTAGGTGAAGAGGACCAGCAGTGTCCCCAAGGGGGAACAGCACGTCCCAGGGCCTGTGGCAGGCAGGGGAGTCTCCTTGTGTGACCGACTCGGCTAGAAATTGGTAAGAGGCCAGACCAGAAGTTCAGGCAGGCTCTTCCGGGACTCGTGCTGCACCACGAGGGAGGGGAACAAGTAACAGGTGCCCTTGCTCGTCCCCGAGGACGGGGGGGCTGGTTCCTTATATGGGGTGAGGGTGTGGGCGGCTTGGTGGGTCAGGCCGGAGGCGAGGCTTAGGTGCCCCCCACAGCGTGGTGCCGTGTGCAGGCGGCACACCCAGGACCCTGCCTTTGCTCCCGGCACCTCAGAAGTGGCAGTTGCTTTGTGGCCTTTTTGTATCTTATTGCTGATAATTGCCCAGACTGCACATGTGCGGTCCCTTACAGTTTCTTATATAGTTTAAGAAACTTATAGTCCCTTATAGCTTTGTCCCTTATAGGTTCTTTGTATCTGTTACTGGAGGAGACGTTTTTCCGGATGCAAGCACTCAGGTAGAGGGTCCCAGGTCCCAGCCTGTCTCACTTGGAAGGGAAGCCATTGTGACAGGGCCCCTCCGGGCAAGAGAGTGGAACGAGGTGAGCAGAGAGGGGCAGGGCCGGGGCACCAGCTCCTGTGGGCCATGTAAGCATCTTAGAGGGCCTTCCGAGGTTTCTAGGCAAGTGAGTAACACAGCAGACAGACACCTGCTGAACTGCCCAGGTAGAGGTGTGGGAGCCATCATCAGACATTGCCCTGTGTTATCTCTGAGGAGACACGGAAATCTGGAACGTGGTTTGCCTCCAGGAAGGGACAGGGGAAGGAGGGAGATTGCTGAGTGTGGATTCTTCTATATCTTCTGGATTTTATTTCATGTGAGCACATCAGCTATTCCAAAGTAAAATAAAAATTAAGATCGATCCTGCCAAAATAAAAAATCGTAACCTGAGTCTCTTCATAAGGAGCAATCTGTCAAATCCAAATCGGGGAGAATTCTGCCAAACGAACAACCTGAACACTTGAAAATATCAGTGTCTCGAAAGACAAGGCAGGTGGTAGAAGGTTCCAGATGAGAGGAGGTTGAGGAGACCCAACAGCGGGGATGGCAATGGGCCTTGGTTGGGTCTTAGATCAAAAGGGAGAGGCCAGGATTAGGATAACTGGCAAAATCTGCATATAGGCCACAGAGAGAGGCCGGATGTGTATCCATGTAAAATTCACTGGGTGTGATAATGGGTCTGTGCTTATGAAGGAGAATGTTCACCATCTGAGAATAGATATGCAGGCATATCTGAGCAAAATGTCAGGACATCCGTAACTTAGTCTCAAATGGTCCAGCAGAAAGAAAGGAAGGAAGGAGGAAGGCACGGAGGGAAGGAGGGAAGGAAGGAAGGAAGGGAGGACGGGAGGGAGGGAGGGAGGGAGGGAGGGAGGAAATATTACTGATTTTGCGGGGGGCCCAATGTCTATGTTTCTATAGAGAGATAAAGCAAATGTGGCAAAATGTTGATTGTTGGTGAATTTAACAGTTGTTATTCTTGCAGTTTTCTGTGGTTTAAAATTTTTCAAATGAAAAGTCGGGAAAATTAACATAAAATAAAAATACTTTTAGCGATTGCCTATGAAAGGAAAAAAAATGAGTGTTGGCAGATTTCAGAATGAATGTTGGAAGTTTTCATACTTTAGTCAAAAATGAATCCCTCCCCTGGACTGTGGTGGCCAGCTGACCTATCCTCTCTGCGAGTAACATAACCAGTTAAAATGCTCCTGCTTCCATGTGCCCTTTTAAAAACACTCTGAGTCCACAAAACAGGTGAAACACCTCACGGTGAAGGGGCTGAGGGAGCTACACGTTCAGAAACTTCCCAGTTCTTCTCAAGCATGTAGACATTTCCAACAGTGTAATGACCTGACCTTTTTCACAGGCCAAGCCCAAGTCATTTTTCTTTGAATAAGCTCAGATTTAGAAAAAGAAAATTACCCAGGTGGCCTTTAAAGAGTGAGTGTGATCATGGGAGCTCCCAGCACTGTGGCTGCAGGAGGGACAGGGCGATGGCTGGTGACGGGTCCATTGGACCTGGTGACGCCCCTCCCTCCACCTGCAGGTGCCGGTCGGTTCACCACGCATCCAGAGTGTGGACTGGCCACCACGCTGCGTTTACGGTAAAACTGGAGATAATGAGAAATAAAACTCATTACTGTCCACGGTTGCCCAGCAGTGAGTTGGCCCTGGTGGGCATCTGAAGAGAGCGTTTTGCTGGTGCAGTGGGCCCCCAGGGAGTCCTGGCTGGCTGGGCAGCGCCTGCGGTGGGGAATCCTGAGCTCTAACGCAGTGTGGAGAACTGGGGGTGCTGGGGACAGGTCTTGAGCTTGACCCCAGGCTCTCAGGGCTGTCTGGAGCACCTGTGAGGCCCGGGGTGGGCAGATTTCTGATGACACCACCCTAGGTATTCAGATTCAGGTTCAGATCCTGAAGTGGCTCAGTCTCTCCAGGCCTCATCAGCTTCATCCCTAAACCGGGCAGGTGAGGATCCACCAAAGGGTGTGCTCTGAAGATGAAGCGAGGTGAAGCGTCTCAAGCCTCAGAGCAGAGGATGAGCTCAGAGCAGACATGGACGTGGTAGCCCCCAGAGCTGGGCTCAGACGGGCTCTGCAGGACCGGGCCTGGCCAGCACCGGATGTACCGTGCAATGGAGGAGACCGCATCCCTGGGGCCCCTCCCGCCGCTGTGGCTGCGGAGGGAGGGAAGCGCAGGGGCACGTGGAAGGAGCACACGGTGACCCTGTGGGGAGGGCAGGGAAGGTGGGGCTGAGAAGCCGCCCTCCAAGGAGAGGAGAGAAGCCTCACGAGCTGCAGGGTTTCTGCCTCCCTGAGTGGAATTTGCAAGTTTGGATCCTGAGGAGAGCTACTCAGGGAAATGGGGCTGAGACTAAGGCAGCACCCGCCGCCCGCCTCCCCTCAGCCTCCCCGCTAAATACATGCCAAAGAAAGCAGTTTCATAATTTATATCCATGGAGAAAAGAGGGATCTTTCACAAGATCCTGATTCATTGGGACAACTGGGCGGTCATCTAGGAAAAATAAAGCTGGATCCCCAGCTTACTCCTCACCCCAAAATAGACACGTGAAAAGATGCTCAACATCACTAATCATCAGAGAAATGCAAATCAAAACCGCAGTGAGATGTCACCTCGCACCTGTCAGAACGGCAAACATCAAAAAGACCACAAATAACAAACACTGGTGACGACGTGGAGAAGAGGGAGCCCTCGTGCATCGCTGGTGTAGCCACTTTAGAAAACATACGGAGGTTCCTCAAAAAGTCAAAAATAGAATTACCCTATGATCCAGCAATTCCACTGCTGGCTATTAAAGAAAACAAAATACTAATTTTAAATATTATTTGATTTGAAATATTTGATATATGCACCGCTGTGTTCATTGCAGCATTATTTACAATAGCCAAAATAAGGAAGCAACCTAAGTGCCCATCAATATATGAATGGATGAAGAAGATATGGTTTATACACACGCACACACACACACACACACACACACAATGGAGTATTACCCAGCCATTAAAAAGAATGAAATTTTAAAAATAAATAAAAGAATGAAATTTTGCCACTTGTTACAACATGGACAGACCTAGAGGGTATTGTACTAAGTGAAATAAGTCAGACAGAGAAGGACAAATACTGTACGCAGTATTTTAATTATATGTGGAATCTAATAAACAAACAAAGCAGAAATAGACTCATAGATACAGAGAACAAACCAGTGGTCCCCAGAGGGGAGGGGATCAGAGGTTGAGCGAAATAGCTGAAGGGGATTAAGAGACACAAACTTCCAATTATAAAATAATTCACAGGGATGTAATATACAGCTAAGAGAATACAGTAAATAATACTAATTTTGTATGGTGACAGATGGTTAATAGAATTATTATTGTGATCATTTCATAATGTATCTGATTGTCAAATCACTATGTTGTACACCTGACACTAACATAATATTGTATAACTACACTTCAATAAATAAATAAATAAATTCCAGATGGATCAGAAAGTTAAACATTAAAACTGAAACCCTATAAGCATCAGGAAAAATGGAATAATTTTTAAAAATAATCTCAGAGTGGGATTTTTCTTAGCATAACACAAAACCTGGAAGGCATTGTTTAAAGTAATAAATTTAATTACATTAAAAAAAGTTTAATTCAAATGTCCAAAGACAAACAACAAAATACAAAGAGTATTTACAACATGGGGGCTGGCAAAGGTTAATTTCCTTAATATATAAAGCACTTCTAGACATCGATAAGAAAAAGACCAACAACCCAATAAAAACAGATGGCAAAGGATAGAGCAGAGCTCATAAAAATGGATATAAAGCTCTTTTAAACACATGAGAAGATGCTTAACCATACTTGTATAAAGAAGCAAGGATTATAATGACTATTACATACCAATTACTTTTAGTTCCTGGACTGGCAAATATCAAAAAATTTGACAGCATTCTGTGTTGGTGAGGATGTAGAGAAATAGATGCTCTCAAATATTGTTGATGGGAGTTAAAAAATCAGTACAGTCGCTCTAGAGGGCGTTTTGACAATATTTATAAAAATTAAAAATGCACATATCTTTAGGCCAAGTGATACCACTGCCAGGATTCATCCCACAGGCACACAGGCACTCATGCCAAGCAGTCTAGTTAAGAAGATAAAGATGCTCACTGCGGCTTAGTGAGACAGAGAGATTGGGAGCAACCCAAGTGCCTGGCAATAAAGAATTGGTTAAACAAATGTACAATCCTACAAGGGATACCAAGCAGCCATTTTTTTAAATGAAGAAGCACTTTCTATGCGCATATCAACCTATCTCCAAAATATACTAAATGAATTTATATACAGTCACTGCTCCTCGGTATCCACAGCGGGATTGGGTCCAGGCCCCACCCTCCACCTCCAGGGTACACCAAAATCTGCAGATGTTCAAGTCCCTTATATAAAAGGGTGTAGTATTTGCATATGATCCACCCACATCCTCCCGTATACTTTAAATCATCTCTAGATTACTTATAATGTTGGCCCACACAGCAAATTCAAGTTTTGCTTTTTGGAACTTTCTGGAATTTTTTTTTGGAATATTTTTGATCCATGATTGGTTGAATCCATAGACGTGGAACCTGCAGATATGGAGGGCTGACTGTGTGTGTGTGTGTGTGTGTGTGTGTATGTGTGTGTGCGTGTGCGTGCTCATGCCTTGCACATAATATATACATGTATATATTATATACATGTATATGTTATCCATTTATACATACCTTGCATAAAATATACATATATATATATGCTTGCATGGACTATCTCTGGAAGATGCACAGGTAGCGGTTTCCTCTAGAGAGGGGGAAGGGATAGAGGGGTGAAAGCCACTTATGTTTCATGTGTGATTAT
The DNA here is from genome assembly GCF_005190385.1 of Monodon monoceros. Lineage (NCBI taxonomy): Eukaryota > Metazoa > Chordata > Mammalia > Artiodactyla > Monodontidae > Monodon > Monodon monoceros. The sequence goes on along the minus strand of NW_021703769.1, from coordinate 47,441,397 downwards.
ATTAATAAGCAGATGTATTACCTATTTTGAAAAATAACATATTTTTAAAGCCTTTACACTTGGGTAGATCAGCCATGTCTTCCTCTTGAATGAGTTCAATCCTTCAAGTCGGAAAACAAACTCCAGGTCTTCGCTGGTGGTCCAGTGGTTAAGATCCCGTGCTCCCAGTGCAGGGGGCCCAGGTTCGATTCCTGGTCAGGGAACTAGATCCCCTGTACCGCAACTAAGACCCAGCGCAGCCAAATAAAAAAATAAATATTTTTTTAAAATTGTCAGACTTTAAAAAAAAAAAAAGGAAAGAAACCAAACTCCAAGGGGACCCCAAAAGTGATGCAGGCTTGGAAATGGGGAGCCTTAGCAAGTCTGTGCAGACCCACTGGAGGGCCCGGTGCACCACGGCGGCTCCAGGGTGGAGCCAGCCTGGAACCCAATGAATGTGCTTTTGTCAAACTGGACAGGCAGAGAGAGGTTGGGCGTGTGTGGAGAGGGGCGGTGGGCTGTCCTGAGCCGAGAGCCAGTAACCTCCAGAAGAATTGAGAAGGAAATTGGGGCCTTCCTCATGAAAGGAGGCAGGGCCGGGACAAGACTCAAGGAGGTGGAGGTGCTGCTGAGAGGGGCCTGGCTCAGCCAAGGGTGAGGTGGGGTGTGGAGAGCCCCTTCCCAGCCGAGGACCTGGGCCCAGCAGCCTCTGAGAAACACTGAGGCCCACCAGGCTGGAAGCAGCGCCCCGCCTCCCCCACCAGCCACATTTCCGTCCAGCCGTTGGCCTGTGTCCACTGGCCTCCACACCAGCTGGGCTGAGTCAAGGAATTCCAAGGAACAGGCTGCTCCTGCCTGCACCAGGCTCACCATGCCGCCCTCCCACCAGATGTGGTCAAGTTGGACTCAGAGGTCTGCACTCTGTAACCTCACCTGCTTCTCTGTGCCCAGGTTTCCCCTCTACGTCTCAGCTACGTGTTCCTTTTGGAAATTTTCAGCCCTTTTATGGCATAGTTAAGGGGAAAGGAATGTTTCCAGAACTCAGTCAAAGATGTTGGCTTAGCTGGGTTGGGAGGGGAGGGCGACTTCGGGAAGAAGAACTAGGGGTCGGCTGGGGCTGGGATGGCGGTGCGGGGACAATGTGAGGCCCTGGGGAGCGGGACTGGGCTCCTCCAGGCCTGGGCCACCCTTCCCAGGGGCCACTGGTCCTGAGCCTCGACTGCCTACAAAGACTACAGCTTTCTAGCCTCTGGTCATCCTGTACATCTCATCACCCCTCAAGTCTCCTCACCCACCCAGCACTGTTGACGTACAACACACGTGCTCAAACGTCCCCCGTCTGCCGTGGGCCCCCCGGGGTCCCCCTGCTTCTCCCCGCGGCTTGTCTTACCCTCTGTCCAGCTACACCGGAGAGAAAAAGTTATGGGGAAAAAGAACTCTCGGGGATCCACCCCAGCTGAAGTTGTTGAGAGCAACTCTGAGGACACCAAGCAAATTCCACAGAGGCCACCGCCCTACCGGGACTCCAGGGGCTTCCTGCCACTGGGGGTCTTCCGAGCCTGGTCCAGTCTCCCCGCTCAGACCCCTCAGCCCAGACCTCTGCCCGGCATCTGCTTTCCCCACGCTGTCTTCTTCCTCCCATTGCTTGTTGATTTCCTGCCAAACCATTTCCCTCCTGGCTCCAAACTTCTGTCGGGAAAGAAATGAAATCAGCACTTGGAGCACTGGAAGTGGAAAAACAGCTGCTTTTAACACAGTGAGCTCGGGGGGAGGGGCAGCCAAGCAGCTGGATCTTGGTGGAAAAGGAAGAGTCTGGTGGGAGCACAAAGCTCATGGCAGGAGGGGCAAACTCACGTGCCCCGTGGGCCCAGCAGACACCATGATGGGGGCTTCCTAATGGCATCCTGGGCTGTAGTCTTCAGACGCAGACACATCTTGTGTCCACATTAACCATCCTTGGGCCGTGTATTTTCCTCCACTTTAGAGATGTGAGTACAATATCTTTCCTCTTCACTCTCCTATTAAGAAAAATTATAGTGCATGTGTTTGGGGCACAATAGAGAGCAGTGGGGGCTGTGGCATCAGGGCCACCAGGTAAAATTGCTCAGGATGGGCAGACTCTGTGCCATCCACCAATTGTGGCACGTGGAGTGTGGGCCTCCGTTAACAAATCTGACCTAGAGATCTGGATTTTTGTGTAAAAATCGCCCGAGATTTAAATGGTGGCAACTAATCCGGGAGCTTTAAGGCACTGGCAGGTCAGCTCAGCGTGGGCTAAACAAAATGCACCTGAGAGCTGGGCCTACGGGTCAGAGCTTGAGACCCCGGTTTATGGGTGAGAGCTGATGTGTGGACCCGGCTGACTGGGCCACCTCGGCCTGGAGCGGGCAATGCCAGGGCTCCACCCATCTCCTCAGGTCTCCTCTTAGCACTGTGCGTCCCTGACCCCTTCCAGCTCAAAAGTGCTTTTGCTTTCCCAAGAGGGCACCTGGGGCTCGTCTTTGGAGGGCTACCCTCAGGCGACTGGAGCTTCCTTGCCTGGAGACAGTGAGCCTGAAGCACCTAGAACTTTACCTTCTGCTGCCGCACTCGCCCCACCCCTGTCATTCTTGGTGAAGGAGTAATGGGAAGAGGAGTGCGGAAGTCCAGCCCTCTTGCTTTGAATCAAGATCACCCTGAGTAGCCCTCACACTCCAGAGCTCCCAAGGACCAGGCTGACACCGCCCTCCCTTGGGACTTTGCCTGAGATCACCCCTGGCTTGGCCTTCCCCCTATCCTGACCTGCTTTCTTCACTCCCTTCGAAGTTCCTCCTGGGAGAATTTCCTTAATAAATCACAGGCACACGAGTCCTTGTCCCAGGATCTGTTCTGAAGGACCCTCCCATAGACACAGCCAAGCCAACAGACAACTCCTCCCACCGTGGAAAGAATAACTTTTCCAGGAGCTGATACAACAGTTTGAGAGCCTCAGAGCTGTAAACCTTGTCTGACAATCAACTTAGGAGGCTTGGGGCTCCTACAAACCCTCTGCCCTGCCATCACACCCCACCCCTTCCTTTGCATGTCACCCTTCTTTCAGCCTTGTGATTGCTCCCAAACATCCCCTTCCCCCAGCCCCCGCCCCCCAACCGCATGGCAGCCGCGCAGATGGTGTGTCTGACCCCACCCTGGGGTAAAAGCCAATTTCAGTAAGTCCCAGCCCCGTTGCGTAGCGGCTGGTACAAATAACCCACACTGATGTCATTTAGCAAAAGAATTCCCAGGGAATGCTGTGGAGAGCAGTGCAGAGGTGATCCAGTTATCTGTTTGTTTGCTTTTTTTACATCTTTATTGGAGTATAATTGCTTTACAATGGTGTGTTAATTTCTGCTTTATAACAAAGTGAATAGTTATACATATGTTCCCATATCACTTCCCTCTTGCGTCTCCCTCCCTCCCACCCTCCCTATCCCACCCCTCCAGGCGGTCACAAAGCACCGAGCTGATCTCCCTGTGCTATGCGGCTGCTTCCCACTAGCTATCTACCTTACATTTGGTAGTGTATATATGTCCATGCCTCTCTCTCGCTTTGTCACAGCTTACCCTCCCCCCTCCCCATATCTTGAAGATGGAAATCCGGGAATGCAGAGGCAATCTAGAGGGTGCAGGCTCGGAAAACGAGGGAAGCCAGCCGAGAATGCAGTTGACCTACAAAAGAGGGCAGATCAGAGAACTGAAGAGAAACGGAAGGCAGAGCCTCGTTTCTGTTGGTGGCGACCAAAAGCACCTGGAAGTGAAGAAGTCAGTAAAGGGTGTTTTACAGAGCCAGCTACTGCTGTGGGCAACTGGGCCACCCAGGAAGGAGGTGACCAACAGCAGAGGGGCATGTGCCTCAGACATCCCAACTGAGGGAAAAGGAGCTGGGGTATTTACACATCAGCTCCCGCCAGCCAGAGAAGCACTGCTCCGATTCACTGGGTCTCAAAATAGAATTCTCTGGGAGTTTTTTCTAAATCATGATGTGTGGGTCCACCTCCAGAGACCCTGAGTTAACGAACCTGGGTGCTGGGTCTGGTGAAAGCCCCCCTAGGAAATTCGTGTGCACAGAACTGTTTGGGAAGCCCCGGTCTAGCTGATTTCTCAGATCCCTGTGAGCCTGCAAGTTTAGGGCCTCCCTGAACGACTTCAGCTGAGGATGGAAAGCCGCCACTGCAGCTGGAGATAAATCACTCATTGGCTGGGGCTGCAGCTGGTGGAGGCTTGAGAAATAAGGGTTTTGGCCTCAACTCCACTGTTCATGCTCCCGTGACCATAAAGGAGCCCGACCCTCAGACGTTCTTTACAGAAGGAAAAAAAAAATGTCAAGCATATTTTCCGAGGTTTAATTTCCTCCCAGTGTCCTGAAGAAACCCTCCTAAAGCTTAGGCTGCCTCAACCCGAGTCTCTGGTAATAACATCAAAGACTTTGAAATTGAGACCCAGTGTGACTTTGCTAAAGTAAATAAAAACCAGGGGAGGAGGGAAACTAGAAAGCGCCTGGGTCTAGGAGAAGCCGAACCTCCACGGAGAAGGTGAAAAAAGAGGCTGTTTGGGGTGGGGGAAGTGGGCAGAATTCTGAGGGTTACAATTCAGGAAAAGGGAAAAACACGAGGGTTGCCAGATTCAGCAGATAAAAACCTAGTTCAATCTAAAACTAGATGCCTAGTTCAATTTGAATTTCAGGTGAACAATGAATAATTTTTTAGTGTATAAATGTGTCCCATGCAATATTGGGGGCATACTTATATTAAATATTGCATGGGGTAAGTCTGTACTAAAAATATTATGCATTGCCCATCTGAAATTCAGACTTAACTGGGCATCCTGGATTTTATCTGGCAACCCTAAAACACACAGGCAATGAGATTGGTCTCAGCTGGTTAGGACACGCTTAACTAGGCGTGTGAGTTAAACTGGGTGTCTCTTGTGCTTACCTAAATGTCCCTGGTCTCACCTGGGCGGCTGTGGCCCAGGAGGTGCCTCTGGCCTTCTATTTGCAGGTGGAGCGGAAATGCCAGAAGAAGATGTGGAAGGAGATGAAAGGGGAGGGGAGAAGGCAGGAGGGGCTCCAGCTGGGAGGGTGAGGGGCCCAGCCTCCCCCTGCCAGCCCTCCTCACCCCCGCCCCACCCAGCCCTCGCTGCTCAGGCCGGAAGAGCTCCACCCCCAGGCTAGGGCAGAGTTTGCCTCTCCCTCTGTAAGTCGAGGATGCGGAGGGAAGGTCCGCACCCGGGAGCTGCTGCGCCCCAGCCCCGCAGCGATGGGAAGGGGGACTGAAGGCTTATCCACACCCCCCCACCCTCAGGGCCACCCCTGCCCCGTCTCCCCGCCCCCCTGAGCCCTACATTTTTCTCCCGGAGCTGCCTCCCTCCACCTCCTCTCTCCCCACCTCGCGTCCCTCCAAATAAGGAAGCCGGAGCGGAGGAGCGGTCGGACGGGGATGCCGGGGGTCTGGTCCCCTCCCCGAGGAGGGATCCCGCTGCCCGCGCGGCCGGGAGGGAGGGGCTGCAGCTAGAAGCGGCCTCGCGGGCCAAGGTCAGGGTCGGAGGCCCGCGGCGGGCACGGCGCTAGAGCCCAGTCCAGGTGAGAAGGGCCTGCGGGCCGCCCAGAACCTAGCCAGCCCCGCGCTGGCGGCGGCAGGACGGGGAGGATGACGTGGCGGCGCGAGGAAGCGCCACATCCTCGGGCCCAGACTTCCCGCTCCCAGGATCCGACCCAAAGAAGATAAGGCAGACCGAGGAGAGATGTCCGGAAGCAGTCACCGCGGCAAAAGGGAAACGGTTTAATACATCTTGGTACATCAGCACAATGGAATGTGATTTTATATCTTCTGGCGTTCGTTAGCTGCCCACTTGGTTCCGGGCACCCTGCCAGCTCGTGGGTACACGAAGGTGGGGATAAGCCTGGCTCTTTCCCCTGGCGGGGGGGGGGGTGGTCACAAGCAAAACCATGGCTGTTAAGAGCACAGACTCCAGAACCAGGTAGCTAGGTGGGCTTGAACAGGGGTCTATCTCCCCATCTGTGAGATGCGGACCTCAGAGGGAAGGGGGGGAGGGTTCAGTGAGGTTCTGCCAGCAAGGGGCTTGGCACGGTGCCTGGCACTACATAAGGCGCCCAACAGTTACCAACTGTCATTATTGCTGTTACTATTACTGTAGGCATGTGATCGGTGTCGTAACAGAAGCATGGACAAACTAGGATGCAGGCACAGAGAGCGATGGGCTAAGTACCATGGTAAAGGGCACAGAAGCTACTAGGAGGACACAAAAGAGAGTGTGCTAAGCAAAGAACAGGAGAATGTGCAAGCCCTGAACATAGAGAATGGTGTCTTTCATTCTGCCCCGGGATGTCACCAAGGCCCCCGCAGGTGATGGCTCAGCTGGATCTTGAAGGGTGTGAAGTTTGCTGGATGGACAAGAAATGGAGAGGCATTGCAGGTAGAAGCAAACATGCGAGCCAGGGAGGAGGAGAGAAGGGGCAGGGTGAATTCCAAGAACGGCTGCTGACTGTCTCCAGGAGAAGCAGATTAGCGCCCAGGGTTGCAGCTCTTCCCTTACGTGCATCTGCCCTCAGCTGCACGTGTGCCAAGCCGGCCCTCCCTCTGTGACCGTCTAGGCCTTGGCTCTGTGCTCCAGACCCCACCAGGCACAGCCTCCATCACGGTGAGGTCCCCATCCTTTTAGTGACCACCCCAAACCACTCAAGATACTTTGAGGCCGACATCAAAAGGAAAGGTTCCGGGTCTTTATCTTTTTCTTCCCACAATGATTCTCGGCCCCTAGGCAAATCTGCCCACCCTTTCCCAGCAAACTTTGAGCTCTTCATACCAAGAGACGTGGAGGAGGAGCAGGGGTGAGCCATTTTTATGGCCATTGACCCAAATCCAAGTGAAAAGATCCCAAGCTCTTGAAAGAAGGGACTGTGGTGGTGATACTGATCATAATACCTAACAAACATGGTAGCTTCCTCTCCATCAAGCACTGTGCCGACATCATCTGTATGAATTACTAGCCTTATTATACCCTGGCTTCAGATATGCAACTGAGTTGAAGAGATCTCAAAGCCACCCAGCTAGTAATGGTAGATCTGAGATTCAAACCCAGGGCTGCCTTACTCCAGAGTCCATCCCCTTACCACCGGACCATCTATTGAAAAAGCTGAACATGCCTAGTTAGGGCTTTGATCACGAGCAGGGAGAAGGCGGGGCTCCTGACCTCTTCAAGTGGAGAGTGGGTTAGCTGGTAAGGTTGTCACCAGCCAACAGGGGCAGAGCCACAGACCTGAGTGCCACATGGTGAGTGTCCTCTATGCTCCAGACACTGCCCTGCATGTCGTGTCTCTATCTGTTGGGTCCCAGCACAAAAACCACAAAAACCACACAAGGTCTTTCAACCAAGAGAATTTAATACAGGAGGTTTGTTTTGCAGCTTGGACTTTCTGAAGAGCCAAATGGGATGGCAGGGTGACCAGAGAGCTTAGTAACAGCAGGAAGTCACTGCTGCCACCACTAGGGCCAGGACAGGAAGGGAGAAGCTGGGGTTACCAGAGCCCACAGTTCAGGCCACCTGGCAGGAGCTGGAACCACAGCAGAGATGTAGCCACTGCCACGGAAGACACCAGAAGCACGAGGTGGGGTGGGAAGGAGATTTCTAACCCTAGCAACTTACCCTCCAAGGTAGTTATTTTTACCCCATTTTAGAGATGAGGAAACTGAGACTTAAGTGACTGACCCAACCAAGACAGAGGTCAGTGAAGCCCTGATCTAAACCCAGGTCAGAGTGTCTGTCTTCATGCTCTGGCCAAACCAGTCACCTCAGGAACTGTGTGATCCATGAAGACCTTAACAACAACAAAAGAAGACAATCTAGGAGGCTTCAGTTTCCAAACACTTGACTAGTATGGGGTCAGGGATCAAGGGGTGACAATGGTGCCCACGTTTCTCTCCTCTTCTATCCCACCAAGTCCCAGCTCTAGCCCAGAGAGGAAAGTTACATGAAGCCACAGCCAGGATTCTGGGTGTTGGGACTCCAGGGACATTTTTACCTTTGTGCTCTTCTGTACTTTCCAAATTTTCCCGGAGGAGCATGCACACCATCATTAATGGGAAGGACAAATCATCTCCAGGCATCACTAAAAAGGTAGAAGTCTCCAGACGAAGCCTTTAGCAGAAAAAAAGTTGGGGCCAAAGATGGTGACAGGAGGGAAGACTGGCCAACACAGATGGCTTGTCACTGGCCTCCTCCCCTGGGAGGGGACACAACCAGGAGGCGAAAGCATGCCATGCCACCGGTTGCTCTTCACACATACACACACACACCCCTCATATGCACAAACACACACATGACACACACAGATGTACACAAACACACGTGTGCTCTTTTTTTTTTTCATTTTTTTTTAGCTGCGTTGGGTCTTTGTTGCTGTGCGCGGGCTTTCTCTAGTTGTGGCGAGCAGAGGCTACTCTTCGTTGTGGCGTGTGGGCTTCCCATTGCGGTGTCTTCTCTTGTTGAGGAGCACAGGCTTTAGGCACACAGGCTTCAGTAGTTGTGGCTCGCGGGCTCAATAGTTGTGGCCTGCGAGCTGTAGAGCGCAGGCTCAGTAGCTGTAGCACACGGGCTTCGTTGCTCCGCGACATGTGGGATCTTCCCAGACCAGGTCTCGAACCCATGTCCCCTGCATTGGCAGGCGGATTCTTAACCACTGCGCCACCAGGGAAGTCCACATGTGTGCTCTTATAAGCAGGCCCAGCCACAACACATATGCACACATATTTGCTAACATGTACACATGAAACACATATAAACACACATTCCCATACACATATCCACACATGCGTATATACTAGCACACAAGTGTATATTTACACATGTCAAACAGAAGTCTCTTGTACACATGCACACATCACACCCATGTACACGGGCAGACACACACACAAACATCACACACACACACAAACAGGCTCATTCTGCTTCACTTTTAAAATGGGACTTGGCAAAATTTTCCTGTCATAGCATCTCCCAAGGTAGTATCTGGCCTCCTCGGAGAAGCTCCCAGTGACACCTCCCAGGAGCAGGGAGGCCTTCGCCTTTCAGCCCCAGAGCACCAGCCACAGGTGCCATCTCAGGTGTGAGCTCCAGAGAGCAACTCCCCCTGTGACAGCAGCTGGAGGCCCAGCGTGTCCCCTTGAGCACCCAGAAGCCCAGCAGCACCCAGAAGGGCGGCCCATGAGCTCCCTGGGGACCCACACCCCGATGAGCCACCCCCCACCTCAGGAGTGGGCGCAGCTGGCAGAGTCCACATGTGCCCAGAGGAAGCCACGAGGCCAGACCTGCTGGGCTCACAGAAAGGCCCGTGGAGTCTCTTCCGAGAGTGGTGCTGGGAAAGCTGGACAGCCGCGTGCGAGTCAATGAAGTTAGAACACACCCTCACACCATGCACAAAAAGAAACTCAAAATGGCTTAAAGACAAATGTAAGACAAGACACCATAAAACGCCTAGAAGAGAACACAGGTTAAATGTAAGACAAGACACCATAAAACGCCTAGAATAGAACACAGGTAAAACATTCTCTGACATAAATCATACCAATGTTTTCTTAGGTCAGTCTTCCCAAGGCAATAGAAATAAAAGCAAAAATAAACAAATGGGACCTAATCAAACTTATAAGCTTTTGAAAAGGAAACCATAAACAAAACAAAAAGACAACCTATGGACTGGCAGAAATTATTTGCAAATGATGCGACTGACAAGGGCTTAATTTCCAAAATATACAAACAGCTCATACAACTCAACAACAACAAAAAACAAACAACCCATTCAAAAAATGGGCAGAAGACCTAAATAGACATTTCTCCAAAGAAGACATACAGATGGCCAACAGGCACATGAAAAAATGCTCAACATCACTAATTATTAGAGAAATGCAAATCAAAACTGCAATGAGATATCACCTTACGGTCAAAATGGCCATCATTCAAATGTGTACAGATAACAAATGCTGTATACTTAAAATCCAAAATGCTGAGTCACAGGCTATCTTAGAAAATGGTACTGGATGGCTCTCCAGATGACCAGCCTATACTCCCACCTGCAATCCATGCTAGTGTCAGTATTCCCTCTTCTCCTCAATAAAAAATATTTTTTCAGCTTATTAAGGTTTACCATTCTAAGACATATGGTGATTTATCATTTTTGTTTTAATTTGTATTTTTATGGTTATTAAAATTTTAAGTACTTCATATTCTCATAAACCTTTTGAGATATCTTCCTCAGTAAATATATTGATCATAAAAAAAATAAAATAACAAATGCTGGAGAGGGTGTGGAGAAAAGGGAGCCCTCCTTCACTGTTGGCGGGAATGTAAATTAGTGCATAGAACAATATGGAGAACAGCACGAAGATTCCTCAAAAACCTAAAAATAGAGTTGCCATATGATCCAGCAATCCCACTCCTGGGCATATATCCAGAGAAAACTCTAATTCGAAAAGGTACATGCACCCTTATGTTCATAGCAGCACCATTTACAACAGCCAAGACAAGGAAACAATCTAAATGACCATCGACAGATGAATGGATAAAGAAGATGTGGTACACACATACAATGGAATATTACTCAGCCATAAAAAAAGAATGAAATAATGCCATTTGCAGCTACATGGATGGACCTAGAGATTCTCATACTAAATGAAGCAAGTCAGAAAGAGAAAGACAAATTCCATATGATATCACTTATATGTGGAATCTAAAATATGACACAAATGAACTTAGAAACAGAAACAGACTCACAGACAATAGAGAACAGACTAGTGGTTGCCGGGGGTGGGAGAGGGATGGAGTGGGAGTTTGGGGTTAGTAGATGCAAACTATTATATACAGAATAGATAAACAACAAGGTCCTACTGTACAGCACAGGGAGCTATATTCAATATCCTGTAATAAAATATAATGGAAAAGAATATGAAAAAGAAAGGCCCTTGCCGTCAGAAGGCTTGAGCCAAGCCCCTGCCTGTCTGTGGGCCTGTTTCCTCATCTGTAACAAAGGGGCCTCTCAGCTCTAGACCCAGCTCGGTGCGTCTGTCACCTGCTGCATCAGGGCCTTGTAGCTCGCACTGCAGATTGAGCTCCTGATCTTACGAGCAGCTGGAGAGAAATTTAATTCAGAGGCTGAAGTGCACCCACCACAGTCACTGCCACTATAAATATACATGTGGCTCACTCACCAGAGAGCCCAGGTGGCCCAGGGGAGGCTGAGGGATGGACCCCCCCAAGCCAAGCGGTGCATTCACCCACTCCTGGCCCCTTCAGGTTAACCGCAGCCCCGCGGCTTGCCAGAAACATCTGCCGGCATGTATCCTGGATGACAGTGGCGCAGCAAAGGGCCTGGGATGGGAGGGGCCCGCTGGGAGCTGAGGGCCTCCAAGAGGTCTAGAACAGGAAGGGGGTGGCAGGCACTGTACCTGCAGGTGTGGGGACAGGGGCTTATGGGCAAGCCTGTGCCTTTTGAGCACCAAGGCAGGGGACCTGCTCAGGGCGGGCAAAGATTCCCCTCTGCAGCGAGGTAACCTTCCAAAGAGGGTGCCCCGCAGGGACGGAATTTAGAGCTTTTTCTTCTTTAGAGAAAGACCTTGCCCATTACATTGTAAGATGGGTGAAGACTGGACGTTAGCTTGAATTGACCTGAACTTGGTATCCCTTGGAAAAGGGGATGAGCCCCCGATGGTCCAAGGAGTAGGGACTGGGCCCAGAGGGAAGGGGGTAACTCAGGGTGCCCAGAACAGTGCTGTCCTTTGACCCTGGTGAGAGCCCCAACCCTGGCTCTTCTGGGCCACGTTCCTCCCTACAGGGTTAGGAGTTGGTAAGGCCAAGGGGACATGCCCAGCTAGACGATCCCACACAACCCCTTCTTCTAGGATAGCATCCCCAGACTCCAGGGGTGGGCTGGGGCCGCTGTCTGCAAGATGTCTACCCGGGTAGCTGCAGCGGCCAGGGTCCCAACCGGAAAATAGAGCCCAGGCCAAGTGATTAATCGTGAATTAATGTAAGGAAGGAGTAACTGAAACCCTAATAGGGGCAGCGAAGCAACCTAAATTAGAAGCGGCAAGAAATTGCCGCTTCCCTAGGGCTGGAGGGACAGAAGAAGAGACGGCGCTCTCAGGAGCTGGAACCACGAAGGAAACACAGCCCGCTCCGGAGACACCACTCAGAGCAGGGGAATGGGAAGGAGCCCCACCCGCTTCTCCACCCCCCCCCCCGGCACCCCTCCCTCCCCGCTTCCCATTGGCTGCACCTACAGGAAGCAGGCGTGCAAGGGACCCTGGGAAATGTGGTCCATGGGGTCGAGCCCCGCAGCGCCGCGGAGCAGGGAAGGGTGAGTGGGGGTCCGGATGGCTGTAGCTGATACCTCAGCTGTACGGTGGGGCGGAGAAGGGTTGCTGTGCCTGCCTGAAGGCAGGAGGTGGCCTCTGCTGACACCTTCGGGGCTCCTCTGATCCACCCTGCGGTGGAGGGTGAGTTTTGCGGGAGAAGCCGCTGTCACCCTGCACCATCCGGAGGGAGAGGAGAATGACCTTGTGGGCACTTCAGGTCCCTTGACCCAGGGTCTGGGGAGCCAGCGCGCTGGATCCCAACCCTTGACCTTCCTGCATGGTGACTCCTGAGCGGCCCTGCCGGCCAGAGCTGGGCATCTGACTCCTCCTGAGCGGAGCGCCGGCAGCATTGGGGGCGGGACGGTGGGGGGGGGGGGGGGGATAAGAGCGGCAGTTGCTGTTGGTGAAGCAATTAGGAGTCTAGGCGCTAAGCTTCATGCTCTAGGTGGGCTGTATCATTTCATTCTTTTAACAACCTCTAATACACACCAAGTGTGTCCCCATAAAACCCAGGGAAAAAATTATTATAATCAAAAAAAAAATTAAAAAGTGAGTCCCACGTGTTCACAAATAACTGAGCAAAGTCAAAGTCCTGAAACTGAAAAAGGGGAACCTCCCAGAAGGTCTGAGCACATGTGGTGTGACTGCTTGGTGTGACCCCCAAACTAGACCTTGGGGTCAGCATAGTTTTCTGTTAAGTAGATAGAAAAATGTTCACTTCTGCATATGTTCTATGTAACAAAGCCTGCATCAGCACCACCTCTGTTTTCATTCAGTATTTATTGTGATTCAACATTGTAAATGTTTCACATGACATCATACTTTAGAGGAAGAAATGAAGGATCAGAGAGGTGGAATAACCTGCCCAGGGTCACACAGCTTATCAATGAGAGACTCCGTGATGGAGTAGCTGCTAGTTAACCCCCCACTACTGACATTTCCCCACCTGTCAAGTCAGGTTCAAGGCTCCTGGCACTGAGCCGAGGTGGGCAGGGAAGGGGTGTACGTTCTGACAGCATCCCAAGGCCAAATACAAGCTGGGGGAGGCACCAGAGTGTGATGCCACCACTGCCTCCATGTCATCACAGTGAGAACATTGTGTGCAAACAGAACGTGGTCAGTACGCTGTCCCGCTGGTAGAATGGACAGTCAACTCTTGGAAGCCTCTCTGGCCCTCCCTGGCTTTTCCCTTTAAGCCGATAAGAAGGGGGCTGTGGAGCGTTCCAGTCTCCCTTACCCTAGGCAGGCCCAGAGGCGTTGGGTGACTTGCCCGAGGTCACACAGCTGGCTGGAGGAGAACCGTGGACCACATATGCAGCTGCAAACCCGTTTCATGGTCTGCTTCCTCTCTCCTTCTTTGGAATGCCCCTTTGCTGCTAGAGTTTCAGTGGTTCAAACCTAGAGGGCAGAATGGGTTGGGCTGGGTTTTTCACAAACTGCTTCACAGGTTACAGACAAGATTTTACTGGAACTGAAAGTAGGAATTTATGAAGTATGGTTTAAGGCACAGCTCTCTCCCTCCTCTCCACTCCAAACACATTAGGATCTTTTTTCCCCACCACCCCACCCCCAAAATTATTCTACAGGGCAGAAAAGAGGAATTTGTGAGATCTCCCATTCCTAGTGAGACGTTTCCCAAAAAAAAAGACAATTAAATCTTCACTGCTCAATAGGAAGAGGGCAGCTCCCAGCCCCGTGGCTGCCTGAGACAAAGGCAAACGGAAAGAAAGCTTAGGTCCAAGGCCACAGAATCCAGGCCTCTCGTCCAATCGTTCCATCTGGGACCCAGGGGTCCACATATTCCAGGTCCCTCTAGGAGGATCGATAGTCTGCCAGAACTCATGAGCTGTGGGGTCAGCAGTGCTGATACCTGAGTTCATGGCTAATGAGCTGCAGAGAGCAGGGGGCCATTTCTACCTCACTCAGAGATGGACAGTCCAGTTGGAAGCTAAGCTACTTCTGAAGGATGGTAAGATATCAAGGATGGTATTATATCAGTGAGCTTTTGCTGCGTAACAAACCACCCCCAAACTCGGTGGTTTAAAACAACAACCATTTATTTAGCTCATGATTCTGCAGGTTAGCAATATGGGGTGGGCTCAACTGGGTGATTCTTTTGGCCCCAGCTGGGCTCACTCCTACATCTTTGGCCAGTGGCAGGGTTTGCCGGGCCTGGTTGATCTAGGAGGGCTCGGCCAAGGTGGCGTGGCCCTGCTCTGTGTGGCCTCATCCCCAGCAGGGAAGCCTGGGCTTTATACTTGGTAGCTGGCAGGATCCCAAGACAAGGGCAGAAGTACTCAAGGTCATAAAGTCACTTTGACCAGATTTCAATGGCTGAGTCAAGTCCCAAGGCCAGGCCTGAATTGAGGATGGAGAAACTGGCCCTAGCTGTTCATGGGAGAAGCTGCAAGGTCACGTCACAAAGGGGCACGGATACAGGGAGGAGAGAAGGACTGTCACCATGTTCCCAGATGTCCTTTCTGAATTCTTCTAGGAACAAAGTAGGGGCTCCAGACGGACACAAAAATGTGGAATAGAACAGTCCATCCAAGCAAGGGTTCTGTGGCACCAGCCTGATGTGCACCCGCTAAGGGCAAACCTTAAGCCTTAGCAGTGGTGAGCTAGAGCCTGTGAATGCTGGTGCACGACAGCCAACTGTTAAATACTCCGGAATTTTGTGAGCCCCTTGTTAAACCACCATTGCTTGAAATTGGCCACGGTGGGAATATTTACACCCTGAGCATTGGCAAGCACTACAAATCAGAGAGCTGGCTTAGCAGGGCACCACTGCCCTTAGGCCAAAACAAACACTTTCTCTTCCAATCTAATGAGTAAGATGGACAGATACACAGCGAAAGAGGATAACACACTAATCAGAACATGAGTGCAGTACAGGAAAGAAATGGAGAGACCAGAGACTCAGAGAGAAAGGAACTCATAGCTCCCGAGACGTGGGGATTAGCTAAGTCATCGCAGAGGAGGCAGAGGCAAGGCTGCAGCCTGAGGGGGCAGCACAGGCAAAGGCAGAGAGCGGGGCTGAGATCACACCGTAGTGTTTAGTCTGAGTTTGGCTTCCAGTGAGGTCAGAAGTTTAATTATCCTCATCTCCATCTTGGGAAGTAGGTGGTCCAGGCAGGCACATGGCCCTGCCCCCTACCTGCCCTTCCCCCACCCTGATCTAGCATCTCGGAGAACAGCTGCAAGACCTTCTCCCTCTCCCTCCCCTTCTCGGCAGCAGCAGCAGGTGGTCTATCCACCACCCCGGATTTGACACCTGGCTGTGTGCACTCAGACAAGTTGCTTCATCTTTCTGAGTCCTGGTTTCCACGTCAGTAAAACGGAGCGAAAGTAACTGCAGGGTCACCAGGATTCGGGGGGTGGTGCCTGTGTAGCACGGTGGCTGACCCCCAGGTGTGGACACTTGGGGTGGGGAGAGTGTGTGTGTGTGTGTGTGTGTGTGTGTGTGTGTGTGTGTGTGTGTGTG